>NC_044406.1:70532628-70835658 GCF_006542625.1 Nomascus leucogenys | reverse complement strand
GCCTGATTGCCCTAGCCAGAACTTCCAATACTATGTTGAATAGGAGTGGTGAGAGAGGACATCCTTGTCTTGTGCTGGTTTTCAAAGGGAATGCTTCCAGTTTTTGCCCACTTAGTATGATATTGGCTGTGGGTTTGTCATAAGTAGATATTATTATTTTTAGATACGTTCCATCAATACATAGTTTATTGAGAGTTTTTGGCATGAAGCTAAATGTCTTTTCTGTATCAATTGAGATGATCACGTGGTCTTTTTATCTTTGGTTCTGTTTATGTGATGGATTATGTTTATTGATTTTCTTATGTTGAGCCATCCTTGCCTCCCAGGGATGAAGCCAACTTGATTGTGGTGGATAAGCTTTTTGATATGCTGCTGGATTCAGTTTGCCAGTATTTTATTGAGGATTTTTGCATCGACGTTCACTAAGGATATTGTCCTATAATTTTCTATTTTGTTGTGTCTCTGCCAGGTTTTGATATCAGGATGATGCTGACCTCATAAGATGAGTTAGGGAGGATTCCATTTTTTCCTATTGTTCAGAATAGTTTCAGAAGGAATGGTACCAGCTCCTCTTTGTACCTCTAGTAGAATTTGGCTGTGAATCCGTCTCGTCCTGGACTTTTTTCTGTTTGTAGGCTATGAATTGCTGCCTCAATTTCTGAGCTTGTTATTGGTCTATTCAGGGATTCGACTTCTTCCTGGTTTAGTCTTAGGAGGGTGTATGTGTCTTGGAATTTATCAATTTCTTCTAGATTTCTTAGCTTATTGGCATAGAGGTGTTTATAGTATTCTCTGACGGTAGTTTGTATTTCTGTAGGATCGGTTGTGATATCCCCTTTATCATTTTTTATTGTGTCTATTTGATTCTTCTCTCTTTTCTTCTTTATTAGTCTGGCTAGCAGTCTATCTATTTTGTTGATCTTTTCAAAAAACTAGTTCCTTGAATCATTGATTTTTTGAAGGGTTTTTTATGTCTCTATCTCCATCAGTTCTGCTCTGATTTTAGTTATTTCTTGTCTTCTGCTAGCTTTTGAATGTGTTTGCTCTTGTTTCTCTAGTTCTTTTAGTTGTGATGTTAGGCTGTTGATTTTAGATCTTTCTTTCTTTCTCTTGTGAGCATTTGGAGCTATAAATTTTCCTCTACACACTGCTTTAAATGTGTCCCAGAGATTCTGGTACATTGTGTTTTTGTTCTCCTTGGTTTTAAAGAACGTCTTTATTTCTGCCCTCATTTCATTATTTACCCAGTAGTCATTCAGAAGCTGTTTGTTCCGTTTCCATGTAGTTGTGCAGTTTTGAGTGAATTTCTCAATCCTGAGTTATAATTTGATTTCACTGTGGTCTGAGAGACTGTTATGATTTTCATTCTTTTGCATTTACTGAGGAGTGTTTTACTTCCAATTATGTGGTCAATTTTAGAATAAGTGTGATGTGGTGCTGAGAAGAATGTATATTCTGTTGATTTGTGGTGGAGAGTGCTGTAGATGTCTTTTAGGTCTACTTGGTCCAGAGCTGAGTTCAAGTCCTGGATATCCTTGTTAATTTCTGTCTCATTGATCTGTCTATTGTTGACAGTGGGGTGTTCAAGTCTCTCACTATTATTGTGTGAGAGTCTAAGTCTCTTTGTAGGTCTCTAAGAACTTGCTCTATCAATCTGGGTGCTCCTGTTTTGGGTGCATATATATTTAGGATAGTTAGCTCTTCTTGTTGCATTTATCCCTTTACCACTATGTAATGCTCCTCTTTGTCTGTTTTGATCTTTGTTGGTTTAAAGTCTGTTTTATCAGAGACTAGGATTGCAACCTCTGCTTTTTTTTTTATTTCCATTTGCTTCATAAATGTTCCTCCATCCCTTTATTTTGAGCCTATGTGTGTCTTTGCACGTGAGATGGGTCTCCTGAATACAGCACATGGATGGGTCTTGACTCTTTAACCAATTCTTCAGCCTGTGTCTTTTAATTTGCCCATTTAGCCGATTTACATTTAAGGTTAGTATTGTGATGTGTGAATTTGATCCTGTCATTATGATGCTAGCTGGTTATTTTGCCCATTAGTTGATGCAGTTTCTTCATAGCATGGATGGTCTTTACAATTTGGTATGTTTTTGCAGTGGCTGGCACCAGTTGTTCCTTTCCATGTTTAGTACTTCCTTCCAGAGCTTTTGTAAGGCAGGCCTGGTGGTGACAATATCTCAGCATTTGCTTGTCTGAAACGATTTTATTTCTCCTTCGCTTAAGAAGCTTACTGTGGCTGGATATGAAATTCTGGGTTGAAAATTCTTTTCTTTAAGAATGTTGAATATTGGTCCCCACTCTCTTCTGGCTCTTAGGGTTTCTGCTGAGAGATCTGCTGTTAGTGTGATGGGTTCCCCTTGTGGGTAACCTGACCTTTCTCTCTAAGGTCTGGCTGCCATTAACATTTTTTTCTTCATTTCCACCTTGGTGAATCTGATGATTATGTGTCTGGGGTTGCTCTTCTTGAGGAAAATGTTTGTTGTTCTCTGGATTTCCTGAATTTGAATGTTGACCTGTCTTTCTAGGTTGGGGAAGTTCTCCTGGATAATATCCTTAAGAGTGTTTCCAACTTGGTTCCATTCTCCCCATCACTTTCAGGTACACCAATCAAATGTAGATTTGGCCTTTCCACATAGTCCCATATTTCTTGGAGGCTGTGTTCTTTTCTTTTCACTCTTTTTTCTCTAACCTTGTCTTTTTGCTTTATTTCATTGAGTTGATCTTTGATCTCTGATATCGTTTCTTCCGCTTGATCGATTTGGCAACTGATACTTGTGTATGCTTCAAGAAGTTCTTGTGCTATGTTTTTCAGCTCCGTCAGGTCATTCATGTTCTTCTCTAAACTGGTTATTCTAGTTAGCAATTCATCTAACCTTTTTTCAAGGTTCTTAGCTTCCTTGGATTGGGTTAGAACATGCTCTTTTAGCTCAAAGGAGTTTGTTATTACCCACCTTCTGAAGCCTACTTCTGTCAATTCATCAAACTCATTCTCCGTCCAGTTTTGTTCCCTTACTGGCGAAACGTTGTGCCTTTGGAGGAGGAGAGGTGTTCTGCGTTTTGAACTTTTCAGCCTTTTTGTGCTGGTTTTTCCTCATCTTCGTGGATTTATCTACCTTTGGTCTTTGATGTTGGTGACTTTCAAATGGGGTTTCTGTGTGTACATCTTTTTTGTTGATGTTGATGCTATTCCTTTTTGTTTGTTAATTTTCCTTCTAACAGTCAGACTCCTTTCCTGCAGGTCTGCTGGAGTTTGCTGGAGGTCCACTCCAGACCCTGTTTGCCTGGGTGTCACCAGTGGAGGTTGCAGAACAGCAAAGATTGCTGCCTGTTCCTTCCTCTGGAAGCTTCGTCCTGGAGGGGCACCTGCCAGATGCCAGTGAGAGCTCTCCTCTATAGGTGTCTGTCGGCCTCTACTGGGGGATGTCTCCCAGTCAGGATACACGGGAGTTAGGGACCCACTTGAGGAGGCAGCCTGTCCCTTATCAGAGCTCAAACACTGTTCTGGGAGATCTGATGCTCTCTTAAGAGCTGTCATGCAGGGACATTTAAGTCTCCTGAAGCTGTGTCCACAGCTGTTCCTTCCCCCAGGTGCTCTGTCCCAGGGAGAAGGGGGTTTTATCTATATGTCCCTGACTTGGGTGGCTGTCTTTTTTTCAGAGATGATCTGCCAAGAGAGGAAATATCTAGAGAGGCAGCCTGGCCACAGCAGTCTTGCTGAGCTGTGGTGGGCTCTGCCCAGTTTGAACTTCCATGTGGCTTTGTTTACATGGTGAGGGTAAACTGTCTACTCAAGCCTCAGCAATGGTGGATGGTCCTCCCCCACCAAGCTTGAGCATCCCAGGTTGATTTCAGACTGCTAACAGTGAGAATTTCAAGCCAGTGGATCTTAGCTTGCTCTGCTCCATGGGGGTGGGACCCAGCAAGCCAGGCACCAGAGGGAATCTCCTGGTCTGCCAGTTGTGAAGACCATGGGAAAAGCACAGAATCTGGGCTGGAGTGCTCTGTTGTTCCCGGTACAGTCTCTCACAGCTCCCTTTGGCTAGAAAAGGGAAATCCCCTGACCCCTTGCACTTCCCAGGTGAGGCGATGCCCCATTCTGCTTCGGCTCACCCTGCGTGGGCTGCATTCACTGTCCTACCAGTCCCAATGAGATGAACTGGGTACCTCAGTTGGAAATGCAGAAATCACCTGCCTTCTGCATCAATCCCGCTGGGAGCTGCAGACAAGAGCTGTTCCTATTCAGCCACCTTGCCAGCAAGTCCCCTGGGTCTTGTTTTTTCATTCATTCAACCACTCCATGTCTTTTGATGGGAGAGTTTAGTCCATTGATATTCAGTGTTATTACTGATAAGTAAAGACTCATCCTGCTATTTTGTTATTTGTTTTCTGGTTGTTTCTTGGTGTTCTCTTCTTTCTTTCTCTCCTTTCTGTCTTCCTTTATTGAAGGTGATTTTCTCTTCTGATATAATTAAGTTTCTTGTTTTTTTTTTTTATTATTATTTATTTATTATACTTTAGGGTTTTAGGGTACATGTGCACAATGTGCAGGTTTGTTACATATGTATCCATGTGCCATGTTGATTTCCTGCACCCATTAACTCGTCATTTAGCATTAGGTGTATCTCCTAATGCTGTCCCTCCCCCCTCCCCCCACCCCACAACAGTCCCCGGAGTGTGATGTTCCCCTTCCTGTGTCCATGAGTTCTCATTGTTCAATTCCCACCTATGAGTGAGAACATGCGGTGTTTGGTTTTTTGTCCTTGCGATAGTTTACTGAGAATGATGTTTTCCAGTTTCATCCATGTCCCTACAAAGGACACGAACTCATCATTTTTTATGGCTGCATAGTATTCCATGGTGTATATGTGCCACATTTTCTTAATCCAGTCTATCGTTGTTGGACATTTGGGTTGGTTCCAACTCTTTGCTATTGTGAATAATGCCGCAATAAACATACGTGTGCATGTGTCTTTATAGCAGCATGATTTATAGTCCTTTGGGTATATACCCAGTAATGGGATGGCTGGGTCAAATGGTATTTCTAGTTCGAGATCCCTGAGGAATCGCCACACTGACTTCCACAATGGTTGAACTAGTTTACAGTCCCACCAACAGTGTAAAAGTGTTCCTATTTCTCCACATCCTCTCCAGCACCTGTTGTTTCCTGACTTTTTAATGATGGCCATTCTAACTGGTGTGAGATGGTATCTCACTGTGGTTTTGATTTGCATTTCTCTGATGGCCAGTGATGATGAGCATTTCTTCATGTGTTTTCTGGCTGCATAAATGTCTTCTTTTGAGAAGTGTCTGTTCATGTCCTCTGCCCACTTTTTGATGGGGTTGTTTGTTTTTTTCTTGTAAATTTGTTTGAGTTCATTATAGATTCTGGATATTAGCCCTTTGTCAGATGAGTAGGTTGCAAAAATTTTCTCCCATTCTGTAGGTTGCCTGTTCATTCTGATGATAGTTTCTTTTGCTGTGCAGAAGCTCTTTAGTTTAATGAGATCCCATTTGTCAATTTTGGCTTTTGTTGCCATTGCTTTTGGTGTTTTAGACATGAAGTCCTTGCCCACGCCTATGTCCTGAATGGTATTGCCTAGGTTTTCTTGTAGGATTTTAATGGTTTTAGGTCTAACATATAAGTCTTTAATCCATCTTGAATTAATTTTTGTATAAGGTGTAAGGAAGGGATCCAGTTGCAGCTTTCTACATATGGCTAGCCAGTTTTCCCAGCACCATTTATTAAATAGGGAATCCTTTCCCCATTTCTTGTTTTTGTCAGGTTTGTCAAAGATCAGATAGTTGTAGCTATGTGGCATCATTTCTGAGGGCTCTGTTCTGTTCCATTGATCTATGTCTCTGTTGTGGTACCAGTACCATGCTGTTTTGGTTACTGTAGCCTTGTAGTATAGTTTAAAGTCAGGTAGCGTGATGCCTCCAGCTTTGTTCTTTTGGCTTAGGATTGACTTGGCGATGCGGGCTCTTTTTTGGTTCCATATGAACTTTAGAGTAGTTTTTTCCAATTCTGTGAAGAAAGTCATTGGTAGCTTGATGGGGATGGCATTGAATCTATAAATTACCTTGGGCAGTATGGCCATTTTCACGATATTGATTCTTCCAACCCATGAGCATGGAATGTTCTTCCATTTGTTTGTATCCTCTTTTATTTCATTGAGCAGTGGTTTGTAGTTCTCCTTGAAGAGGTCCTTCACATCCCTTGTAAGTTGGATTCCTAGGTATTTTATTCTCTTTGAAGCAATTGTGAATGGGAGTTCACTCATGATTTGGATCTCTGTTTGTCTGTTATTGGTGTACAAGAATGCTTGTGATTTTTGTACATTAATTTTGTATCCTGAGACTTCGCTGAAGTTGCTAATCAGCTTAAGGAGATTTTGGGCTGAGACAATGGGGTTTTCTAGATATACAATCATGTCATCTGCAAACAGGGACAATTTGACTTCCTCTTTTCCTAATTGAATACCTTTTATTTCCTTCTCCTGCCTGATTGCTCTGGCCAGAACTTCCAGCACTATGTTGAACAGGAGCGGTGAGAGAGGGCATCCCTGTCTTGTGCCAGTTTTCAGAGGGAATGCTTCCAGTTTTTGCCCATTCAGTATGATATTGGCTGTGGGTTTGTCATAGATAGCTCTTATTATTTTGAGATACGTCCCATCAATACCTAATTTATTGAGAGTTTTTAGCATGAAGCGTTGTTGAATTTTGTCAAAGGACTTTTCTGCATCTATTGAGATAATCATGTGGTTTTTGTCTTTGGTTCTGTTTATATGTTGGATTACATTTATTGATTTGCGTATGTTGAACCAGCCTTGCATCCCAGGGATGAAGCCCACTTGATCATGGTGGATAAGCTTTTTGATGTGCTGCTGGATTCGGTTTGCCAGTATTTTATTGAGGATTTTTGCATCAATGTTCATCAAGGATATTGGTCTGAAATTCTCTTTTTTGGTTATGTCTCTGCCAGGTTTTGGTATCAGGACGATGCTGGCTTCATAAAATGTGTTAGGGAGGATTCCCTCTTTTTCTATCGATTGGAATAGTTTCAGAAGGAATGGTACCAGTTCCTCCTTGTACCTCTGGTAGAATTCGGCTGTGAATCCATCAGGTCCTGGACTCTTTTTGGTTGGTAAGCTATTGATTATTGCCACAATTTCAGAACCTGTTATTGGTCTATTCAGAGATTCAACTTCTTCCTGGTTTAGTCTTGGAAGGGTGTATTTGTCGAGGAATTTATCCATTTCTTCTAGATTTTCTAGTTTATTTGCATAGAGGTGTTTGTAGTATTCTCTGATGGTAGATTGTATTTCTGTGGGATCGGTGGTGATATCCCCTTTTTCGTTTTTTATTGCATCTATTTGATTCTTCTCTCTTTTCTTCTTTATTAGTCTTGCTAGCGGTCCATCAATTTTGTTGATCTTTTCAAAAAACCAGCTCCTGGATTCATTAATTTTTTGAAGGGTTTTTTGTGTCTCTATTTCCTTCAGTTCTGCTCTGATTTTAGTTATTTCTAGCCTTCTGCTAGCTTTTGAATGTGTTTGCTCTTGCTTTTCTAGATCTTTTAATTGTGATGTTAGGGAGTCAATTTTGGATCTTTCCTGCTTTCTCTTGTGGGCATTTAGTGCTATAAATTTCCCCCTACACACTGTTTTGAATGTGTCCCAGAGATTCTGGTATGTTGTGTCTTTGCTCTCGTTGGTTTCAAAGAACATCTTTATTTCTGCCTTCATTTCATTATGTACCCAATAGTCATTCAGGAGCAGGTTGTTCAATTTCCATGTAGTAGAGCGGTTTTGAGTGAGTTTCTTAATCCTGAGTTCTAGTTTGATTGCACTGTGGTCTGAGAGACAGTTTGTTATAATTTCTGTTCTTTTACATTTGCTGAGGAGAGCTTTACTTCCAACTATGTGGTCAATTTTGGAATAGGTGTGGTGTGGTGCTGAAAAAAATGTATATTCTGTTGACTTGGGGTGGAGAGTTCTGTAGATGTCTATTAGGTCCACTTTATGTAGAGCTGAGTTCAATTCCTGGATATCCTTGTTAACTTTCTGTCTCGTTGATCTGTCTAATGTTGACAGTGGGGTGTTAAAATCTCCCATTATTATTGTGTGGGAGTTTAAGTCCCTTTGTAGGTCACTCAGGACTTGCTTTATGAATCTGGGTGCTCCTGTGTTGGGTGCATATATATTTAGGATAGTTAGCTCTTCTTGATGAATTGATCCCTTTACCATTATGTAATGGCCTTCTTTGTCTCTTTTGATCTTTGTTGGTTTAAAGTCTATTTTATCAGAGACTAGGATTGCAACCCCTGCCTTTTTTTGTTTTCCAGTTGCTTGATAGATCTTCCTCCATCCCTTTATTTTGAGTCTATGTGTGTCTCTGCACGTGAGATGGGTTTCCTGAATACAGCACACTGATGGGTCCTGACTCCTTATCCAGTTTGCCAGTCTGTGTCTTTTGATTGGAGTATTTAGCCCATTTACATTTAACGTTAATATTGTTATGTGTGAATCCGATCCTGTCATTATGATGTTAGTTGGTTATTTTGCTCGTTAGTTGCTATAGTTTCTTCCTAGTCTCGATGGTCTTTACAATTTGGCATGTTTTTGCAGTGGCTGGTACCGGTTGTTCCTTTCCATGTTTAGTGCTTCCTTCAGGAGCTCTTTTAGGGCAGGCCTGGTGGTGACAAAATCACTCAGCATTTGCTTGTCTGTAAAGTATTTTATTTCTCCTTCACTTATGAAGCTTAGTTTGGCAGGATAGGAGATTCTGGGTTGAAAATTCTTTTCTTTAAGAATGTTGAATATCAGCCCCCACTCTCTTCTGGCTTGTAGAGTTTCTGCTGAGAGATCAGCTGTTAGTCTGACGGGCTTCCCTTTGTGGGTAACCCGACCTTTCTCTCTGGCTGCCCTTAACATTTTTTCTTTCATTTCAACTTTGGTGAATCTGACAATAATGTGTCTTGGTGTTGCCCTTCTCGAGGAGTATCTTTGTGGCGTTCTCTGTATTTCCTGAATCTGAATGCTGGCCTGCCTTGCTAGATTGGGGAAGTTCTCCTGGATAATATCTTGCAGAGTGTTTTCCAACTTGGTTCCATTCTCCCCATCATTTTCAGGTACACCAATCAGACGTAGGTTTGGTCTTTTCACATAGTCCCAAATTTCTTGGAGGCTTTGTTCATTTCTTTTTATCCTTTTTTCTCTAAACTTCCCTTCTCTCTTCATTTCATTCATTTCATCTTCCATCAGCGATACCCTTTCTTCCAGTTGATCGCATCTGCTACTGAGGCTTCTGCAATCTTCGCGTAGTTCTCGAAACTTGGCTTTCAGCTCCATCGGCTCCTTGAAGCCCTTCTCTCCATTGGTTATTCTAGTTATCCATTCTTCTAATTTTTTTTCAAAGTTTTTAACTTCTTTGCTGTTGTTTTGAATTTCCTCTCGTAGCTCAGAGTAGTTTGATCGTCTGAAGCCTTCTTCTCTCAACTCATCAAAGTCATCCTCCATCCAGCTTTGTTCCGTTGCTGGTGAGGAACTGCGTTCCTTTGGAGGAGGAGAGGTGCTCTGTTTTTTAGAGTTTCCAGTTTTTTTGGTCTGTTTTTTCCCCATCTCTGTGGTTTTATCTACTTTTTGTCTTTGATGATGGTGATGTACAGATGGGTTTTTGGTGTGGATGTCCTTTCTGTTTGTTAGTTTTCCTTCTATCAGACAGGACCCTCAGCTGCAGGTCTGTTGGAGTTTACTAGAGGTGCACTCCAGACCCTGTTTGGCTGGGTGTCAGCAGCGGTGGCTGCAGAACAGCGGATTTTCATGAGACCACAAATTCAGCTGTCTGATAGTTCCTCTGAAAGTTTTGTCTCAGAGAAGTACCAGGTTGAATGAGGTGTCAGTCTGTCCCTACTGGGGGGGTGCCTCCCAGTTAGGCTGCTCAGGGGTGAGGGACCCACTTTAGGAGGCAGTCTGACCGTTCTCAGATCTCCAGCTGCGTGCTGGGAGAACCACTACTCTCTTCAAAGCTGTCAGTCAGACAGGGACATTTAAGTCTGTGGAAGTTCTTGCAGAGTTTTTGTTTGTCCGTGCCCTGCCCCCAGAGGTGGAGCCTACAGAGGCAGGCAGGCCTCCTTGAGCTGTGGTGGGCTCCACCCAGTTCGAGCTTCCTGGCTGCTTTGTTTACCTAAGCAAGCCTGGGCAATGACGGGCGCCCCTCCCCCAGCCTCGCTGCCGCCTCGCAGCTTGATCTCAGACTGCTGTGCTAGCAATTAGCGAGACTCCGTGGGCATAGGACCCTCCGAGCCAGGTGCGGGACACAATCTCCTAGTGTGCCGTTTTCCAGGCCCATTGGAAAAGCGCAGTTAGGGTGGGACTGACCCGATATTCCAGGTGCCGTCTGCTTCCCCTTTCTTTGACTAGGAAAGGGAACTCCCTGACCCCTTGCGCTTCCCGAATGAGTCAATGCCTCGCCCTGCTTCGGCTCGCGCACAGTGCGCTTCACCGACTGTCCTGCACCCACTGTTAGGCACTCCCTAGTGAGATGAAACCAGTACCTCAAGCAGAAATGCAGAAATCACCCGTCTTCTGTGTCGCTGGGGCTGGGAGCTGGAGACCGGAGCTGTTCCTATTCGGCCATCTTGGCTCCACCCTCTTGTTTCTTATTTTTTGTGTATCCATTGTATTTTTTTGTTTGAAGTTATCATGAGGCTTGCAAATACTATGTAATATCCAATTGTTTTAAGCTGATAATAGCTTAATGTTGTTTGCATCAACAAATAAACAATTAAAAAAAACTAATAAAAACTTTACACCTTAACTTCATTCCCTTGTTTTTTAGCTTATTGTTGCTTCTATTTATATCTTATTGTATTGTCTATGTCTTGAAAAGTTGTCATAGTCATTATTTTTTATTGATTCATCATTTAGTCTTTCTATTTAGCAAGAATACTATACACACCACACTTATGGTGTTATAATATTTTGTGTTTTTCTGTTTACTTACTATGGCCAGTGAGATTTGTACCTTCAGGTGATTACTTATTGTTCATTAACATCCTTTTTTTCTGATTGAAGTACTCCCTTTAGCATTTCTTGTAGGACACGTCCGGTGTTGAAATCACTCATCTTTTGTTTTTCTGGAAAAATCTTTATTTCTCCTTCATACTTAAAGGATATTTTTACTGGATATGCTATTCTAAGATAAAAGTTTTTTTTTTCCTTCAGTACTTTAAATATGTCATGCCACTCTCTCCTGACATGTCAGGTTTCCACTGAAAAATCTGCTGCAAGATTTATTGGAGCTCCACTGTATTAAATATGTTATCTGTTTATTTTCTCTTGCTGCCTTTAGGATTCTTTCTTCATCCTTTGTATTTGGGAGTTTGGCTATTAACTGTCTGAGGTAGTCTTCTTTGGGTTAAATCTGCTTGGTGTTGTATAACCTTCTTCTGCTTAGATATTAATACCTTTCTCTTGGTTTCAGAAGTTCTATGATATTATCCCTTTGAATCAATTTTTCTACCCCATATCGCTTTCTCTGCCTCCTCCTTAAAGTCAATAACTCTTAGATTTGCCCTTTTGGGGCTGTTTTCTAGATCCTGAGGATGTGCTTTATGGTTTTTTATCCTTTTTTTTTCTTTGTCTCCTCTTACTGTACAATTTTGAATACCCTGTCCTCAAGTTCACTAATTGTTTCTTCTGGTTGATCAGTTCTGCTATTAAAAGACTTTGATGCATTCTTCAGTATACCAATTGCATTTCTCAGCTTCAGAATTTATGCTGGAAACCTTTTAATTACTTCAGTCCATTAAATTTATCTGATAGAATTCTGAATTCCTTCTCTGTGTTATCTTAAATTTCTTTGGTTTCCTCAACACAGCTACTATTTTGAATTCTCTGTCCTAAAGTTCACATATAGATATGTTTCTCCAGGATTGGTCCCTGATTCCTTATTTAGTTCATTTGGGGAGGTCATGTTTTCCTGGGTGGTGTTGATGCTAATAGATGTTATTTAGTGCCTGGGCATTGAAGAGTTTGGTATTTATTGTTGTCTTCATTGTCTGGGCTTTTTTGCACCCATCCTTCTTTGGAAGGCTTTCTAGATATTCAAAAGTACTTGGGTGTTGTGTTCCAAGCTGTATCTGTTTTGGGATGCTTCCAAAGCCCAGTAACACTTTGGTTCCTGAAAACTAGTAAAAGTACCACCTTGATGACCTTGGACAAGATCTGGGAGAATATTCTGTGCTACCAGGCAGAGACATTTGTTTTCTTCCCTTACTTTCTCCTAAACAAAAGTAGCCTCTCTCTCTCTCTGTTTTGTGTCACTTGAAGCTGGGGATGGAGCGAAATAAGCACTCCTGTGGCCACTGCCACTATAACTGAGCTGGGTCAGACTTGTAGCCAGCACAGCACTGGGTCTCTCCCAAAGCTTGCAATGACCACTCCCTTGCTACTTACTGCCTATGTTCATTTAAGGCCCTGGGGCTCTACAATCAGCAGATGGCAAGGCCAGCCAGGCCTGTGTCCTTCCCTGCAGGGTGAAGACTTCCCCCAGGCACTGGGTGAATCCAGAGGTGCTATGTGGGAGTCAGGGACTAGATTCAAAAACCATGGAAGCCTACCTGGTATTCTACTGTACTGTGACTGAACTGGCACTCAAACCATAAGATGCAGTCCTTTCCAATCTTTCCTCTCCTTTTCAAAGGCAGAGGAGCCTCTCCTGGTAGCTACCACCATCCCAGGCCATGGGGAGTTCTGCCAGACTACCACTGATGTTCTCTTAAGGCCCACGGGCTCTTCAGTCAGCTTGTGATGAATGCTGCCTGGCCTGAGACTCACCCTTCAGGGCAGTGGGCTCCCCTCTGACACAGGGCAAGTCCAGAGATGCTGACTAAGAGTCAAGTCCTGAAATCAGGGATCCCAGGGGCCTGCTTGATGCACTATCCCGCCGTGGCCATGCTGGTAACTAAGGTGCAAGACAAAATTCCCTTTACTTTTCCACCTGCTTTTCTCAAGCAGAAGGAGTTTTGCACTGTATCCACCACAACTGGTCATATGCTGAATCTCACCTGAAGGCAGAAAGTCTCAGAGGCTCACCCAAGGCCTTGATGCAGTACCAGGTAATCGCTACTGGTTGTTTAGGGACAAAGGGCTTTTCAGTTAGTGGGTAATGAAAGCTGAAAGACTGAGTCCTTCCCTTTTTTCTTTTTTTTGAGACGGAGTCTCGCTCTGTCGCCCAGTCTGGAGTGCAGTGGCACAATCTTGGCTCACTGCAAGCTCCGCCTGCCAGGTTCACGCCATTCTCCTGCCTCAGCATCCCGAGTAGCTGGGACTACAGGCGCCCGCCACCATGCCTGGCTAATTTTTTGTATTTTTAGTAGAGACGGGGTTTCACCGTGTTAGCCAGGATGGTCTTGATCTCCTGACCTCGTGATCCGCCCGCCTTGGCCTCCCAAAGTGCTGGGATTACAGGCATGAGTCACCGCGCCCGGCCCTGAGTCCTTCTCTTTAAGGCAGCAGGTTCCCTTCTGGCTCAAGGTATGTCTGGAAATGTTATCTGGGAACTAGGGCCTGAAACAGTGACCTCACAACTGGTGCCCTGTCCTGCTGTGACTGAGCTGGTATCCAAGATAGAAGACAAAGTCCTCCTCATTCTTTCCTCTCCTCTCCTCATGCGGAAAGAAGAGGTCTCTTTTAAGACTGCCAGCTATGCAGCCTGGGGTTAGGGGAGGGCTGATGCCAATATTCCCTTGACTGCTCCAGCTGATGTCTCAGTAGGTTGCAAGCTACCCAGTCCACTGTCTCTGGGCTCAATTCAGCCCTAGGACTTGCCTAAGAGTTGCAATCCTTATGTCATAGACTGTCTTTCAAGTTTACTTGCAGACATAGGTTGCTGGAGCCCTCCGTGATGAGGTTTGCAGGAAATCAAGTCTTGACCACTAGGATCCACAATTCCCCTCTGACTAGGGCTGGTTTAAATGCTCCCTCTGTGGACAGGCATCAGCTGAGTTTGGTTCAGTTCTCCTTTCTGCTATGACAGAATAGCACTGAGTTCAGTGCCTCACTGTTGCTGTACTCTTCCTCCTGCAGTGTGGAGTTGCTCCCTGCACCGTGCAGCTTCTGCTGTGGTAGTGGCAGAGGGGCAGTATTAGCGATTCAAGACTGCTTTTTCTATCTCTTCAGTGCCTCTTTCAGCAATACAGAGTTAAAACCAGGTACTGTGACGGCTCACCTAATTTTTGCTTCGTATGAAGATTTTTTTTCTGTGTAGATAGTTGTTAAATTACTGTCCTTGCGGGGAAGATAATTGGTGGAGCTTTCCATTCTGCCATCTTACTCTGCCTCTTTGTGAGTTAGTTTTTAAGATAAGGTGTAAGTTAAGATCAAGGTTCATTGTTGCCTATGGGTATCCAGTTGTTCTAGTATCATTTGTTGAAAAGACTACCCTTCATTGATTTGTGTTTGCACCTTTACCAAAAATCAGTTGCCTATGCACCTATTCTGCCAAACCACACTGCATTGATTACTGCGGCTATAGTAAACCTTAACATGATATGAAGTGATTCTTCCTGCTTTGTTTTTCTTTTTGAAATTGCTTTAGCTATTCTAGAACCTGTGCATTTTCACAGAAATTTTAGAATATGTCTATGTCTATGTCTACAAAAGCTTGAAATTTTAAAAAGAATGACATTAAATCTATAGACCAATTCGGAGAGAATTGATATCTTTTATATACTGAGTTTTTCATCCTGTGAGCATGATATGTCTCTCCATTTCTTTTTTTATGTTCTTCATCAATAGTTTATAATTTTAAGCATATAGAACTTGTACATATTTTAAGTATATACCTAAATATTTTATTTTCTTTGTAACAATTGTAAATGATATTGTGCTTTTAATTTTACTTTTCACCTGTTCATAGTATATAGAAGTGAAATTAACTTTTGTATGTTGATCTCGTATCTTCCAAACTTACTGAACACACTTATTAGTTCTAGAGGTTTTTTTAGAGACTTCACTGGATTTTCTATGTAAACAATCATATCATCTGCAAATAGGGACAATTTTATTCCTTTCCTTCCAACTGCATACCTTTTATTTTTTTTCTTGTCTTATTGTGCTGACTAAAACTTCCCACACAGTGTTAAGAAAGAGTGGTGAGAGCATACATCTTTCCCAGTTTTAGGGGGAAAGCATTCAGTCTTTCACCATTTAATATGATGTTAACAATAGGATTTTTTACATGTTCTTTATCAAGTTGAAGTAATTTCTCTCTATTGCTAACTGGCTGAGAGTTTTTATCATTAATATCTGTGGAATTTTGTCAAATGTGCCTTCCATATATGTTAATATGATCACATGATTTTTCTTCTTTCACCTGTTGATAAATATATGCACCTACTATGAACCCACAAACAATTAAAAATAAAAAAATTAAAATGATGGATTACTTTAATTGAGCCAAATGTTCAACCAGTCTTGCATACCTGGAATAAATCACACTTTGTCATTGTATGTAATTTCTTTTATACATTGTTGGATTAGGTTTGCCAAAGTTTTATCAAAAATTTCTACTTCTAAGTTCTTGATAGATATTGGTCTGTAGTTTTCTTATTTTATACTATCTTTGTCTGTTTTTGGTAACAGGTTAATAGTGGCCTTGTAAAATTAGGAAATGTTATATCTTTGAATTTTTGGAAGGCATCATGTAGAATTTATTTTAATTATGTTTTAAGTGTTTAGTAGCAGGGATTATTCATCATGGTTGAGATTTTAGAGTGTGTGATTTTTAGGAAACTAGTCCATTTATTATAACTGGTAAAATTTATGAGTGTAAAGTTGTTCATATTCCTCCCTTATTACCCTTTCATTAACTGCAAGATCTGTAGTGCTATCTCCTGTTTCATTCCCCATATTGGTTACTTGTGCAATCTGTTTTTGTTTTTGTCAGCCTTGCTAGAGGTTTATCAAGCTTATAATTTGTTTGAGAATCAGCTTTTAATTGTATCAATTTTCTCCAATGTTTTTCTGTTTTCAACTTCATGGATTTCTCCCTTTCTCTGTATTATTTCATAATCTTTCTGCATGCTTTGTCTTTTTTCTTTTTTCTAGCTTGTTGAAAGTATCAGAATATTAATTTGAGACTTGCTTCTTGTTTAATGTAATCATTTCATGCTATGAACTTCTCTCCGATCACTGCTTTAGCTGCATCTCCTATATTTTGATATGTTTATTTTATTGTTTAGTTTCCCTAGAGACTTTCTCTTTGACTGATGGGGTATATAAAAGTGTTTTGTTTAATTTTGAAGCATTTGGATATTTTCCTGTTTTGTTTTATTATTGATTTCTAATTTGATTTCATTATTGTCAGAGAACATATCTGTATCATTTCTTTTATATGTATTGAGGTGTCTTATGATGCTGGGTATGGCATATCTTGATGAATGTTGAATGAGTGCTTAAAAATGTGTATTCTGCTGTTTTCATGTGGAGTGTTAAATATATATAAATTAGATCCTATTGGTTTATTGTATTGTTCAGCTCTTTTATATCTTTGATGACTTTCTATCTAGTAGTTCTATCAGTTGCTATGAAGAATATGTGGAAGTCCCCAACTATACAGATCCACAAGTATAGTTGGGGACTTCAACATACTGTTTCTCCCTTTGGGTCTATCGGATTTTGCTTCATGCATTTGCTTCATTTATTTGTTTTGGGGCACTATTGTTTAATCCATGCACATTTAGGATCATTATGTCGTCAGGGTGAATTGATCCTTTTATCATTATTTAAAGTCCCTCTATCTCTAGTAATTTATTTGCCCTGAAGTTGACTTGATTGGATACTCCTACCTTTTTAAAATAAGTATTTACTTGGTGTGTCTTTTTCCGTTCTTTTATGTTTAACCTACCCCTGTTACTGAATTTGACAAGTGTTTCTTGCAAACAGTATATCATTGGGTAATGTTTGTTTGTTTCCTTCCAGTCTCTGTCTTTTGATTCCTATATTTAGACTGTTTACATTTAAGGTTATTATTGATATGTTAGAACTTAAGTCTGCCATTTTATTATTTGTTTTCCGTTTGTTTCCTCTGGCTCTCATTCCTCTGTTTCTCTTTTCTTGCCTTCCTGTTGGTTATTTGAACATATTTTAGAATTCTATCTTGAGTTATTTATAGTGTTTTTGTTTTTGAGTGTATATTTTGTATAGTTTTCATAGAGGTTGCTGTACATATTACAATACACATATGTGACTTATCACAGTCTCCTGGTTTCAACATTTTACCACTTTTAGTATAGTGGGGAAACCATACTTCCATTAAGGTCCCTTTACCTTTCCCACTTTTTAAATACTATTTGCCTTTAACATCAGATAATGCTATTTTTTGTTTCAATCATCAACTACAATTTATCAAACTCACAAGGAAAAAGGGAATTTATTGCACTTATCCACATTTATTTTTAAGAGCTTTAGTAAGAAATCATACAGATACCATATAATTCACTCATTTAAAGTGTAAAATTCTATGTTTTTGGTATAACAGGGTTATGCAACATTCACCCTGTCTTAGTTTACTTCTGTTGCTATAACAAAATACCTGAGACTCATTACATTATCTAGACAAGAAGTTTACTTAGCTCACAGTTCTGGAGGCTGGAAAATTCAAGATCAGGTGGCTGCATCTGGTGAGAGCCTTGTGCTGCTTCATAGTTTAGCAGAAAAGTGGAAGGCGAATTGGGTATGTGCTAAGAGAGAGGAGACAAAGGAGGCTGACCCGTTTTATAACACAACCTGTTTTTGCAGGAACTGATTCAGTTTCCTGAGGACTAACCCAGTCTCCTGAGAAAGAGGGTAATCCAGCTTAATGACCTAATCACCACTTAAAGGCCCCACCTCTCAACATGGTTACAATGGCATTAAATTTCAACATGAGTTATGGCAGGGAGAAAACACACCCAAAACATAGCACACTACAATTATTTTTAGAATATTTTTCCCTCTAGAAATAAATCCTATATCCATTAGCACTTACTCTTCATTCCCCCAAATTCTCCCTCCCTGCCAGCCCCAGGCAACCACCAAGATATTTTTTGTCTCTATTGATTTGCCTGATCTGGATATTTCACATATATGAAATCAAATCATTTGTAGTCACTTCGTTACTGGGTTCTTTCACTTAGTATAATGTTTTTGAGGTAGCATGTATCACTATCTTATTCCTTTCTACTGCTGAAAAATATTCAGTTGTACTAATACACTACCTTTTACTTACCCATTTATCCATTGGTGGACATTTGGGTTCTTTCTACTTGGCTATAATGAATAATGCCTATACAAACATCTGTGTATAAGTTTTTATGTGCATGTAAGCTTTTATTTCTATTTGTTATGAATCTCGGAGTGGAATTACTGAGCCATATCAAATCCTTTCCCCATTTATAATTGGGTTGTCTTTTTCTTATTGAGTTGTAAGAGTTCTTTATATATTCTGGATAAAAGTCCCTTATCATACATATTACTTGTAAATATTTTCACATTATATGGGTTGTCTTTTAACTTGACTGATGATACTGCTTGCAGCACAAAATATTTAAATTCGATGAAGTCCAATTTATCTGTTTTTCTTTATTGAGTGTGCTCTTGGTGTCATATTTAAGAAACCATAGGCTAACTCAAAGTCATGAAGACTTACTCTTATGTTTTATTATAAGAGTTTTATTGTTTTCACTCTTACATTTAGGTCTGTCATCTATTTTAAGTTGTTTTTTGTGTGTATGATGTGAAGAAGTTCACTCAATTTCATTTGTTTGCATGCTGATTTTCACTCTTCCAGTGTCATTTGTTGAAAAGACTATTTTTTGCTCTATGGAATTCTCTTTGAACTTTTGTTGAAAATCAGGTGACCACAAATGTAATTGTGTCTTTGTGGATTCGGAGTTCTATTCCATTGATCCACAAGTCTCACCCTATGCCATTGTCTGTCTTAATGATGCTTTGTAATGAGTTTTGAAACTGAGAATTCTGAGTCCTTCAACTTTATTTTTATTTTCCAAGGGTACTTTGACTATTCTGTGTCCCTTTAATTTAATTTCCACATAAATGTAGCAATGTGTTAAACTGCAGATACTTTGGGGGAGGGAGTTGGGGAGAATGTGAAGTGACTACCAGTGGGCAAGGGATTTCTTTAGTGGATGGTTTAAATGTTCTAAAATCTATTGTGGTGATGGTTGCACAACTCTGGATATACATAAAAAATATACTGAACTGTACACTTTAAATGAGTTCAGTGTATGGCATGTAAATTATATCTCAATAAAGCTTATTAATGAATAAGAAATAAATCTAATAATGAAATTTGAAGCTCTCATCACAAATTTAAAATAAGTAATTAAAGAAGCCAAATATTATATCCAAAACTCATTGGAACACTCAAGTTCAATATGAAATCAAATGATAGGGTCCAAATTCATCATGAAGGGCCTAAACTGACTATAATCGATGTTTGTAACCAAAATTGAGAAATGGCAATACAGTACATAGCATGATTTGTAACAGATCAAAATTCAGTATTTAGTCAGCTATGTTTAAATTAGAAAAGTTTTGTAATATTCACAACCACTGTTTTCTAGTGTCACTCTTTTTTTGCTAGATCTAAATGTATTCAGTTTCATCATCAATAAATTCGTTCATTTATTGTACTCCTGGAAAACAAACAGATATTTTTATGATCATTATAATAAAAATATAATGGAAATTCAATTTACTAAAAACCTAAACCTTTTTATATTTAAAAATTTAATTGAAACATTGAAGTAATTGCTGACAAAAATCTAAAGAATCTATCAAGTTAAAAAGATAACTTTTTATACTTCTATTTTATTTAGGGATACAAGTGCATGTTTGTTACATAGGCAAATGTGTGTCATGGAGGTTTGTTGAAGAGACTATTTTATCACATGGGTATTAAGCCTAGTACCCATTAGTTATTTTTCCTGATCCTCTCCCTCCTCCCACCCTCCACCCTCTGATAGGTCCCAGTGTGTGTTGTTCCCCTCTTGTGTGTCCATGTGTTCTCATCATTTAGTTCCCACATATAAGTGAGAAAGTGTGGTATTTGGTTTTCTGTTCCTGGGTTAGTTTTCTAAGCATAATGGCCTCCAGCTCCATACATGTCCCTGCAAAGGACATTATTTCATTCTTTTTTATGGCTGCATAGTATTCCATGGTGTATTTATACCACACTTTCTTTATCCCATCTATGATTGATGAACATCTAGGTCGATTCCATGTCTTTGCTATTGTGAATAGTGCTGCAATGAACAAATGTTTGCAGGTGTCTTTATAATAGAATGATTTACATTCCTTTGGGTATATACACAGTAATAGGATTGCTGGGTCGAATGGTACTTCTGTCTTTAGTAGGTCTTTGAGGAATTGTCACACTGTCTTCCACAATGGTTGAACTAATTTATACTCTCATAAACACTGTATAAGCGTTCCTTTTTCTCCACAACCTCACGGCATCTGTTTTTTTTTTTTTTTATTTCTTAATAATTGTTATTCTGACTCATGTGACATGGTATCTCATTGTGGTTTTGATTTGCATTTCTCTAATGATAGGTGATGTTGAGCTTTTTTAAATGCGATTGTTGGCCGCATGTATTTCTTCTTTTGAGAATTGTTTGTTCATGTCCTTTGACCACTTTTTAATGGTGTTGTTTTATTTCTTCTAAATTTATTTAAGTTCCTTGCAGATGCTGGATATTAGACCTTTGTCAGATGCATAGTTTGCAATTTTTTCCCATTCTATAGGTTGTCTGTCTACTCTATTGGTGGTGTTTGTTTGTTTTGCTGTGTGGAAGCTCTTTAGTTTAATTAAATCCCACTTGTCAATTTTTGCTTTTGTTGGGATTGCTTTTGGTGTCTTTGTTGTAAAATCTTTGCCTGTTCATATTTCAAGGATGTCATTGCCTATGTTGTCTTTTAGGGTTTTTGTAGTCTTGGGTATTACATTTAAGTCTTTATCCATCTTGAGTTAATTTTTCTATATGATGTAAGGAAGGGGTCCAGTTTCAATCTTCTGAGTATCGCTAGCAAGTTATCCCAGCACCGTTTATTGAACACGGAATCCTTTCCCTATTGATTGTTCTTGTCAAGTTTGTCAAAGATCAGATATTTTTAGGTGTGCAGTCTTATTTCTGGGTTCTGTATTCTATTCCATTGGTCTATGCCAGTACCATGCTGTTTGGTTATTTAGCCCTGTAGTATAGTTTGAAGTCGGGTAGCATAAAGCCTTGTTCTTTTTGCTTAGGATTGCCTTGGCTATTAGATCTTTTTTGGTTCCATATGAATTTTAAAATAGTTTTGTTCTAGTTCTGTGAATAATGTGAATTGTAATTTAATGGGAATAGCATTGAATCTACAAATTGCTTTGGACAGTATGGCCATTTTAATGATATTGATTCTTCCTTTCCATGATCATGGGGTGTTTTTCCATTTGTTTGTGTCATCTCTGATTTCTTTGAGCAGTGGTTTGTAGTTCTCCTTGTAAAGATCTTTCACCTCCCTAGTTTGCTGTAGTCCTAGGTATTTTGCCCTTTTTGTGGCAACTGTAAATGAAAGTTTATTCATGACAGGTCTCGGCTTGACTGTTGTTGGTGTATAATAATGCTAGCGATTTTTGCACATTGATTTTGCATCCTGAGACTTTGCTGAAGTTGCTTATCAGTTTAAGTAGCTTTTTGGCTGAGATGATGGGATTTTTGAGAGATAGAATCATGTCACCTGCAAACAAGGATAGTTTGACTTCCTCTCTTCCTATTTGAATGCCCTTTATTTCTTTCTCTTGCCTGATTGCCTTGGCCAGAACTTCTAATACTATGTTGAATAGGAGTGGTGAGATGGCGCATCTTTGTCTTGTGCCAGTTTTCAAGGGGAATAATTCCAGCTTTTGTCCATTCAGTGTGATGTGGGCTGTGAGTTTGTCATATATGTTTCCTATGCTTTGAGGTAAGTTCCTTCAATACCTAGCTTATTGAGAGTTTTTAACATGAAGAAATAAAGATAATTTTATTTTTTCATACGTCAGTGAAATTATGTGACATACACATGATGGTATATATGCCATATGTTCGCCAGTCTTGTATAGTCAACATCTCAAGCAAGGAGGCTAAAGTATTCCACAAATCAGCTGGATGATTCATATGTGCCCTTGTTTGCCTAAAATGGAAGCTGCAAGGTCATATTTTCTATTCATTCTGGATACTCATAAAGTCCTTTTCAATCCCCACACAGGTCCTTTTCAGGGGTTCACCTGACTATACTCAATGCAGTGTTCCACTTCTCTGTAGTCAAGAAAGAAAAACGAAATGTCATCCATTCACCACCGCCTAAGAAAGACATAGCCTAAATGGACAGCAAATGTCCAGTTATATAAAAAACCCACACAGCTGCACTGAGCCCCGGGAATAATGCCAGTATTGCTAATAGACCAATGCTTCTCAATGTGTGGATACACTACCATTGGTGGTCCACGAGAAAATTTGCAGGGACACACTGGCAAATGTTTTAATAGTTATGTATTTGTTTTCCTGTGTACTAAGAAAAATAAATACTTAGCACACAAAATCTGTGTTCTCAAAAATATTACTTTTTGAGGATGGGTAAAAATTATGGTATTATTAGTAATTCCTTTACTTAGAATGCTCATCTATCTCTCTTGTTTGTCTTTGCCTCATCGGTAAGTTCTTCCCTGACCCAAATTTCAGACAGTGTTAGTTGGTTCTCCCTCTGGTCCCCATAATGTTTTTCACATATCTCATTTATATCACATTTCAGATTACAGTGTAATTTTTATAAGCACACTTATTTTTATTAGAGTGTGAGCTTCTCAAGAATCAGAGTCAAATCTTTGTATCCTTAGTGCCTGATACAGAAGTTGGACCCTTGTAGTGCTCAATTAATATTTGTGGAATTAATGCATATGAATTACAACTGTGGTCAGGATAATTACATTCTACAAGCATTGATCTAGTAGCTATTTCTCAGTTGGAGGCACGATGGCAGGGTATCTCAGGGAGAACTGAAAATTTAAAACTACAAGACAGGAAACCAAGCATAATTAATTCTCTATCTGATTAATTACATTAGCAAAATTTTATATGCTGAGTTTTCTTATAATAATAGATTTCTGATCCAAGATTCAAAAGCAGAATTACTGAAAAAAAAAAAGATTGAAAGAACTGAAATTTAATTAAGAGAGCAGAGGCTCTGGAATCAAACTGTTCTGAGCTTGAATTCTTACTCAACAATTACTAGCTTTATCATCTGTATACTGAGGACCAGAGATAATTCACATAAAGCCTAACAAAGTACTTTATACATAGTAAGATCCTGATAAGTGGAAGCTGTTATTATTAATTTAAAGCATATCTTACTAATTATATACAACTAGTAATAGTGAGGTCTAGCTTAAGGGAAAAATATAAATAAGTCCAGTTCTTCCCTCTTACTTTGTTACCATTCCTACCCCAACCCTCTCTCATGATAGCATTATGATCATTACCTTCCAGACTTATGCAAACCACCAGTTTAAAACACACCTGTTCTCTCTCTCCGAAGTTCCTGGTATAAATCTTCCCTATACAAGGAAATAAATCATTTTCTAATTCACACTTTCCTGGTGGCAAGGAGATAATTGTTTGAATTTAAAAAGTTTTTTCATCTAATTTCTACTGGGTTAGAGTAAATCAGAATGCTGTCAAGCCAGGAAAGTACTTAATTAAGTAGAGAAGGTGACAATGAGTCAGCGTACTTTGTTGGAAAAATTACAGGCCAAAAGTGTAAGTAGGAGACCAGATTTCTAGTCTCTACTTTGCTAATAACTTACTTAGAAACTTTAGGTGAGTTGTTTAACTGCTCTAGCCTCAACTTCCTTACCTGAAGATGGTAAGTTCTATGCCGCCGAGACACTGGCTTATATTGCCAAAAAAATAAGGCTGTATCCCCCACTCACTCCTGAAACCAAAATAAATTCCAGAGGACTGAACAAATATTTAACTATGAAAAGTAAAACTATATAATTTATAAAGAGAAGTGTAAATGGATTTGCTTATACCTTTGGAATAGAGAAACTCTTCTAAAGGGAAACACAACCAGAAGTAATAAAGGAAAATAATAAGACTACATAAAAGCTAAAGTCTTCTCTCTAGAAAAAAATACCACTATTAAGAGCTGAAAAAATGAAAGAGAAAATCCAGTAGAAAAAGAAAGGATATGGTCAAAAAATTCACAGACAGGATCTACAAATGGTCATCAAACATATGAAAAGATGTTCAGCTTCACTCGTAATTAAAGATATGCAAATCAAAAAAAGCTATTTCAACCTATTCAATTTTTAAAAACGAATAATTTTTCAGTTACTAAATGCTGTAGTATCGAAGTGAGCATGCTTCTGTGTCAGAGTGTAAATTGGTGCTGCTCTCCAGTGCCAGTTCTTGCCACCTGTCTGTGAAGTACTTCTTTCCCAATCATTCTCAGAGATGACCCCCTCTTCCACTATTCCTATTTTCTGATTTGGCGTCCCACAGCCACTTTATAGTCTGGGACACTATGTGCAAATAGGTACTCTTTTCCGTCACACATCATGTCACCTCCTCTGCTTTCTGGAAAGTTCAAAGTTCCTTCAATATGGCTCTTTTTCTCTCTGCTACTCTTTGGAGTCTCTTCTCTGATAAACAAGTTCCACAAATTCCAAGAACCTAGCCAGTGTAATTTTCAAATAGTCATTAGCAATTGGCTGACTGGAAGAAACGAAGACTTGAGTAAGCTCTTAAAATGTAAACAAAGCAGAAATTAATATTCAAGACATTAATCTTACCACAGTTATTTTAAAGATGAAATTAAGACAACCAAATATAATAGAATGCTACCTTCTATAGACAAAAATTAGCATAAACTCACAAAACAATGTTTCTGTTTTCAAGAGCTATACAAATATTAATATTTTTCACAGAGCAAAACCCATCTCACAAACCAAAAAAGCATGAACCATATATATTTTATTAGCTTTTTTATCTCCAGTGTGGGCCTTATTCAGAAGAAATTAAGTGCTAAATGGTATCCAATCTTACAATAAATTTAGAAGTAAACTAGAACATAAAAACAAATAGGAAACTGAAGGAGTAATTATATTTTCCCTTAAACATGAATTGATCATGTGTCTGTATATGAAGTAGACTAAACAATATATATTCCAACAAGTAAACTATTTAGAGAGCATATTTTTAAAAATATTATCTTATTTCCACTTACGCAATTTAACCCTGAAACCAAGGGAAAGAGTTCCAAAGATACGCTTAGTTTATTGGAAAAATGAAAATATGTAAATGTGGATTTATACTATTGTCATTAAAATTTGTGAGAACTGAGCATGTCTATTTGCTTGAATTGTTACTCATTTCAATATAAAATATAATCTTTTTAGGTTTTGAGTAGGTGTAAATGATTGAAGCATGTCAGCTATTGTTTAACAAAGGAAGTGAGCACAGACTGAATAAAAAAAGGATAGAAATAAACAAACAAAAAAGAATGATTCCTTGAAAAACAAGTAAATGTGAGAATGTCACCATGTCCTTAGAAGGTAAGAACACACACACACACACACACACACACAATGCCTCCAAATATGACTCTTAAGACATAAATTTTAATGATTCCCCCTTAGTGAATCTCCCTTTCTTTCTGCCTTCCTGTACTCTACCTTTGCTGTGCATTAAAGAGCATTTTAAAATTTAATACCTTTGTTGAACAGCCATTTGTCCTTTTATCCTCTTAAAGGACTATACAGTTAATGTTAGCAATAGCATAGATTGCCAATTCCCCATGCAAGAAAATCTACTTGAGCCCTACTACTTCATCAGAGTGTTCATATCTACACTTTGAGGATTAAAGACAGCTAGTTTTAACATCGTTTTATCTCACCTTAAATGTGTCTCAATTAACGCAAGCTCCAATTGATGGCCCATGTGTTTCAAATAATTTACAACAAAATAAAACAATTCGTAGGTTATATGAAGCTTGTTATAAAATGTTAAGTAAGGCTCTAAGTGAATGGATAAAACCCAAAACAGGAAAAGGAAAAAAATATCCTAGCATAACACAAACTGAAGAAAATCAATTGTTATAGACATCTAAAAAATGGCATTTAACTTTAGCTTTTGGTTAAAATGATATCAGTTTACTAAATTAAATATTTTTCTTAATAAAGATGTTGGTTTCTAACACACAACCTATTTGACAGGTCACCACTATTCTCTCATGAAGGTGATTATTTCTAATCAACCCTCACTAGTGAACAGTTGAACTACACCGAAAACTGATCTATTCTTGAAAATAGACTCTTGTCTCATATAGGCAGCCTGGGGCATTTATCAATTCTTGAATTCTTGTTTCATTTCTTTTTGTAAGAGCAACCAGCATTAGTGAACTTTCTAAGGAGAAAAAGCCTGAACATTAAGGCCAATTAAAATAAAGTGAAAATATAATTGCTTTAAACTAAAGATGTCATTTTTTCAATGTGCCACAATAGCCACACAACTTCAGAAGTGTCACAATCTACATTTCCATATTTTAAAAGCTATGAATTAATATCTGTGCTTCTATAAGTTGAGGATGAAGGTTAAATGATCCAATCATATTAAGATATTAAAAATCTTCTATTTCATGCAAAAACATAGATATCAACTATACCAAAAGTATAAATTAAGTTCAATAGATAGGATTTAGTAAATACCCTAGAAATTTTCTAAGAGAGTAAATATTAGGTGCTCTTACCACAAAACAATAATTTTTTTGTTGTTGAATATGTTGACTTGCTTGACCGTAGTAATCATTTCATTATATGTATATCAAAACATCATGTTGTACATCTTAATATATACAATTAATCTTTTAATTTTAAATAATAACTGTATTATAAATAAATTTAAGGGAAGCAGAAATCTTATAAAGACAGTTTGAAACCCTTTTCAAGTAAATGATGACACCTACTGGATGTTAGAAATCTTCAAATAACATTTAACCAATAATGAATCTCATCCGCAATTTTATCTGAAAACCTCTTTGCTGGCAAGAGAAAGAAGAAAACATGGGCAAGCATTTGGACGTTCAAGATTAAAAACTCAGATTCACTAGACTTACTTTAGACCAAAAAACAAATAAAGGAATAAGGTAAAAAGTAGTTTCTCTCTTCTGAATTTTCTACTTTCTTGAGGTATAGAAAACTGACTAGAGAATACAAGTTTAAGATCATAGATGAGTGAGGATCCAATGAATCAGTAAAAAGATATATCTGAAGTAGGTTGACAGCCAGAGTTTCTTCTTGAGTTTTAAGGTCATTGAGATGGAACATAATTCGTGTTTACCAAATGTTTCATTTAGTCATTAACATTTCTGTATAAACTGCATAATTGCTGATATCACAACCATAGATAAAATTTTTAGTAAAAAAGTGAAAAAAACTGCCTGATTTTTTTTTTTTTTTTTTTTGAGACTGTGTCTCACTCTGTCACCTAGGCTGGAGTTCAGTGGCACGATCTTGGCTCATTGCAACCTCTGCCTCCCAGGTTCAAGTGATTCTCATGCCTCAGCCTCCCGAGTAGCTGGGATTACAGGCGTCCACCACCACGCCCGGCTAATTTTTGTATTTTTGGTAGAGATGGGGTTTCACCATGTTGGCCATGTTGATCTCGAACTCTTCACCTCAGGTGATCCACCCGCCTCGGCGTCCCAAAGAGCTGGGATTACAGACGTGAGCCACCACACCCGGCCAACTGCTTAAATTTTAATAGATGATCTTTGGCAAGTCATTTAAGCTCTCTGGGCTTGTGTTTATTCATCTGTATTCCAAGGGTATTGAAACTAGAAAATCTCTATTAGTATCCTCTAAACTTGAATGTCTGAAAGCCTAAAAATAGCATTCTTTTAAATTGTTACTTTAAAAGTCGGTAGAAATTTTACAAATAGAAACATAAAATGTATTATATTCCCTTTACCCCTAGAAAGAAGCTCAATTTACTTTTACCACTGGAAAAATAATCCATCTATCACATCAGTGGCCACTCTTTAATTAAGTATTTTATTAGTCTTGGGCCTGCTGCAAATAAACATAGGACATAGGAAGATTTGGGTCACCAGAATTACAGTTTTTCCAGAGTCAGTCTCAGCTAAGTGGCATCATCAATTCAAATAAATTTCTCATATCAATCTTAAACAAGGCTCAGAAATAAGTGTATTGATGTATTTGGCTCACTGTAGACTTGTATTTATTTTACCCTCTGAAAATACCAACAAAAAATATCTAAAACACTGTATTCTAATAACATGATAGAATTCTTGCATTATTTGCTGACAATAGTAAATAGTTTTCCAATTTTTTATTTTATTAAAATACAACAGGAATAATAATGGTGTTGCATGAGGTCAAAATTAGAGATATTTTAACAGAGAAAATAAAATATTTCTTACTAGTCAATCAGTATTTTTGAGATCCCATTGCATGCAAAGTAATGTATCTAGAATGCTTTTAATTAATCATATATATATATAATTTTAAACTATGAATATACAGAACATTTGAAGACCTGTTTTATCTTGGCTGTCTAGCATTCCTTTTCTCATAAATACGTAATATTTTCTTTTGGATTCTCTGTCAATACATCTTAATGTTGGTGTCTTTAATCTGTAAATTTTCATATCTTCCTCTGTCATTTTCAACTGGTTACTAAATGGACACGTTACAGTTCCTATAAATTTTGGGAGTGGTAGTAGGCATGCTTAATAGCCAGGTAAAATTAGGGAATTCTGTGGAGAATTGTCCGGCAATCAATTTTCCTAGTCATTAATAAATTAAAAAGAGAAACAAGCCAACATAATCTTAGAAAAAAATAGTCCAGTAAAAAGTCTCACTTTGACAATTACACAAAAATAATCTTTTTACTCTGGAATAATTTATCAATTTTAGAAAAATATATTGTAAAAGTAGTAAATTCTACAGAAGGTATGTAGAGTGTGATGTGCTGAGTAAATATTTAGGCAAAAGGAAATAAGTATATACAAGTTTGACCGAATTTGAAAAAGTTTGATGGAGTGGTTGGGAAAAAAAGGAAAAATCAAGCTCGCTTGTGTCATATGAGTAGTACAATCTAAATTGTATAACAGGAGGGAAGAATTTCTTAGGGCTAAAATGATTGAAGAAGGCTTTTGTCAAAGAGGTGATATTTGGATTGGGTCCAAATAGTTTGGTAAACATTTGATAGGTGAAGATATTTGAGAATGGGGCTGCAGTCAGAGGTAATAATACTGCGAAGGCAAAGAGCCTAAACAGGTTTGCTAATGTAAAGGACCGCTCTGGTTAATGGTTAGAAGGAAGAACATGAGGAGATGGGGGATTGGGGTCAAGAAACAGAAGAATGTTTCACACTTAGAAAATGGTCTTTTGCATGCATGACTATTTTTTCAATTTAATACGATATAAATCACAGTTGCAACACGTTAGCCTTCAAGAAGGAAAAACTGGCCAAAAAAGAAAATTGCTGACAAATTTAAGAGGAGTTTGAGAGCTCACTGATCTGCACATTTTGCTTTGCTTCAAACCTCTAAGCTTTACCTTCCAAGGCTCCTCAAGATAATTTGTTTCAACCCACTTGGACTAGGCACTATGTTCCCTGAACAAGTACAAACTTTTCCTGCCTCTGCATTTGCTATAATGTAACAGTCTACCGAACTGTTCACAGGCAAGTCAAATTCCACTTCCTCAATCAAACCCTTTGCCAAGTTACCTTAGTCCTAAAAGATCCTTCCCTCCTGTTTTATTATTGAATTTAGATTGCACCATTCAGATAATACAATCAGCTTTGATTTGTAAATAGGTATGCATCTGTTTGCTCAATCCTACAAAATTATAAAATTCCTTAAAGACAGAAGCTGTGTAATGCAACTTTGCATGCTACAGGGTTTCGCATTTTCATAAGCTAGTCTACAAAAACAAAATCCGACTCACAAAATAATGCTAAATAAGAATTTGTTGAATGGATGCATTCCACTGCTGACACATTTTCATTCCCTTCATTTTTCTTCTTATCCTTATGAGGCAATCCTTATATTAAAATCAATTTTTATGCTTATCTTCTAACTGTTGGAGAATAAAATGATTGAAACATATCTAGGTTCACTCAGGAATGCTTTTACCATAAGGGCAAAAAGTGACATCAGGAACATCTAGGGATTATCCCAATAACTGTGGACGAAGGAAGCAATTTAAATGTCTTTCTGATTTACTTAACTTGAATTAGAATGCAGTATGAAGTTGGGGGAAGGAAACTGAGCAGCAGTCACGCAGGCTCATTCTACCTGATCTATTTAATTCCACACTATCAGTGCTGGGGAAGAATGGGCAATAATAATAATAATAATATAAAAATATAACAAAGTAAAAATAATATAACAATAGTAAATACAATAATTATAATGGGTTATTCTGTTAGGCTGTATTTTTGCTTGAAGGGATGGTTTGGCACTTTGTAGCAGATACAGTGTTTATGTCTTAAACTGATTATTCCAAATTTTTTAACCTACATGAACACAGATGAATTCTTCCTAAAGTAACTGTTCAAAAGGTTAAATTTCTTTTTTGATTAACCCTCCAGGATAAGGATTTGGGTTGTTGTTTGGGAAAACTTTTATACACAGGTAGCTCTTACAACAACCACATCGAGGCGCCTCTGAGAAAGGGCAGTGGGGAATTAGATCCTCTGTTTTAATCATATTTATTCCCAAGTAATTTATTCATCAATCTCCACCTCAACCCTGAAACCTTTAGGTTTCAGAAACTGACACTGAAAGGCACCTATAAGCCTCTCTTACAGTCGAAAGTCACCTAAATATGGCTAGGACTAGAGTGACGCTATGGAGACATTCTCCTTTGGCAAAAATTTTAAAGGGCCGCCTAGAAACTCAGTAATGAAGATAGTTAATATTTTTAGACAATCTTTTTAAATATCAAAATTCTTGCAAAAAAGTCCATGATGAACAAAATATCAAAAATTTAAATAAAGACAGGATCATACCCTGCACTTGCGTGACTCACCTCACTCGCCTCATCCTAGTCTCCTGGGTTTTTGTCACAAGCTTAAATTTTGTTCCTGAGGCGAGTACCTCAGTCGCCTTATGCTAGTCTAGGTTCTGAGTCCTAAACACTTTCGTGGATAGCACCTTCTTGAGTCCCTTCACTAAATGCAACCTTCAGATTAAAAATCTATTCTCAGTGTTTTTCATTTGGATAGACCTCTGCTATTACACATTTCCCTCGGAGTCCCACTGAATTCTTCGTATACCCCCTCCAAGTAGGATAACGGTATAGCTCCCGGTTTTGTCGCTACTCTCCACCTGCGGAAAACACGCCATTTTGGCACCCTCCTCTTGCCAGCACCACAGTTCTGCTTTGGCAGGATGTTCCCACACCAGAGAAACATCTCCACTCTTTTGCGCTTTCTGAATGAATGTTCCTGTCGGTTCAACACCATCCCGCCAAAGGTGGCAGGGAAAGACCGGAGCCCAGACTCAACCGGTCTTAAAAGCACTTTCCCCGCTAGGAATAGGGAAGGGTGGCGGGTTTGGAGGCTGTGAAGAAAGCAATTGTTGTGGCTTTCGCCTGTCATTATAACATAAAAGAAAAAAAAACTGATCAAGACAGCTCTGGCTTTCCTGCCGTTCTTATTCCTGATCGCTTAGCCTTTGCTAAGTTCGCGTGCTCCGCCACTACACCAGCGGTTAGAGCCGACAGGGAACGAGGGCTTCGGGCAAGTTCGCGGGCCACGCCCCTCAAAGCCGGCTGCCTCTCCTTATTGGCCTGAGAGCCTGTCACTCCGATGTGGCTCCCACTCCGGTTAACCATTCACGTAGTTTGGTTGCGTCTTGGCGTGTTTAATGTTGCCAATAACGAGGGATTTTTTTTTTTTTTTTCAGAGGAGAGTACAGGTCGTGCTGCAATTAGTTCATTGAAAACTCATTTGCTCTTGGAGCAGTCAGGCAGTGACTGCCTTCGGCTTTTTTTCTGCTGACTAAGATCTCCTATAGAGAGCTACAACAATGCCCAAAAGAAAGGTAAGTGAAATGGAAAGACAGACGGGGAATTAGCTGCTGAGTTACCTATTTCCTAATAGGAAGAATTTATTTGTTTGTTTGGTTTTTTTTAAAGCTTTTTGGCTTCTTCCATTTTGTGATGTAATGAAACGGAAAGGGGGAGAAGAGCAAAGAGCAGTCGGTGTAAGGTTTAGGATGGTCTTGCATGCAACTGGTAGTTCACTTTTGGAGTGTTTTGTTTAAGGAGAGAATCTCTTGAAAGGTGTCTCCATGCTGAATTACAAACAGCCATAGCGCTGGGCTGTCGCTTCCTACCCCAACCCCCTTCCTCCGCTTACCCTATTGGAGAACACTTCTCCCAACCATACTTCAGTTTCCTCCTCTGCCACCGGCTTTTCTCGGGGAACCGTCCCGTCTGGGGAACGAAAGCCATGGCTTTCTCTTGTATTTGCCTTTGTTCTTCCCGTTTTCTTTTTTCTTTTTTTTTTTTTTCCTTCCCTCCTCCTCCACTTCTTGTCAGGCCAGATGGCTATGCAATGGTAATCCTGTGCCATTAGGCGGCGCAGACTTCAAACTGTCCTAGAGAACAGAGATTCACCGCTCTAATTAGAAACTTTAGGGGTGAGAAAGCCGGACCTTTCCAAGCTCTTTAGCTAAAGATGGGAAGATTATAAGGAAACAGCGTTGGATAAACTTGCTGATGTTGGGGTAGCATGGATTTGTTCACTTTAGTAGTGCAGAATTGATCTGAGCCTTCCGAACTCCACAGGTCTTCTGCAAACCCTCACTTCACAATTCCTGGCTCCTCTCAGACAGGAAACAAGTTCACGCTCGGCGTTTTTTACTTAGTCCCCTAGAAGTGAAATCGAACGCTGTTTCATTGCTTGGTAAAACCGTAAAACACTGTGCTAAGACATTATGATTGTTTTTGGATTATTCCTATAAACAAGTCCGCATTCCTTATTCCTAAAACATAGGAATAATACTGAAATTCCCCCGTGCTCTGTGGCTGTATAAATCGTGCAATAGCTTGATAATTCTCAGGCTAAAGGGCTGCTCAGATATGGAAAACAACTGTTTCTAATCACCATCCCCCCTTCCTAAGATTCCCGCCACTGTGCTTTTCTATACTTGTGCAGTAGGTTTTGCTGTTTTCCAGAACTGACAGTAACCTTAAAGCAGGTAGTGGCGGGAAGTTTTAAAATCGGTGGCCAGTTTCTTAGAATAAAGCATTGACTTTGTAACAAAGAGGTCTCCCCCACAAAACACTGTGGGGGCTGTAATTCTTGCATGCAAAACTTGGAGAAAATAGTCCAGAATCAGTGGAGAGGATAAGATAGGTACAATTGCATGGCAAACATAAGGCAAGAAAGCGAAATTGCATGAAGCTCCGCCTTCATTTGACCCACCCCCACATTTTTGGCTTTTACATTATCTAAAGCAGGTGGATTCCAAAATTACAAAGGTTTGCTTTTAGGAGATGCAATTTACACAAAAGGATGAAATTAACTATCAATTGTGTAAAAGTATGTCTTGTGCATGCACTTGCATCTTGGTGCACATTAGTAAAACAGCAGTATGTAGCATGGTTCCTAAGAAACAACACGTGTCTACTTGAGCAGGAACCCAGGAGAAAGTAATAAGCAATTATATTGAAATTTGTAATCCGCAGGCAGTATTTTCTGATTTATGTGTTTATATCAATGACCTTATTTCTGTGTGGTTTTCTCCTCTGTGTAGGCTGCAGATCAAGGTGATATGAGGCAGGAGGTGAGTTTCTTTAGTCTTAGCATCTATTAGGAAAAACCACTCGTTTTATAAACTTGACATAAGCAGCTAAAAAATAGATGCTGGTTGGTATATTTGTACAATATGAGTACCAATATGGTATACCAGTAGGCTCTCTCAAAAATATATATCCGAATTTCAGAAGAGAGGACTTTTTAAAATTGCCATTCAGAATAAAAGAAAAGGCTTTTTCACTTTTTTTTATAGAAATGATGGTAAGGAAATATTCTTGACAATAGAGATGTGCTAATATTTTATTTGGGTGTTTTGTGGGTTAGACTATCATTTGGTATGTGTACTTTACAGGCTTACATGTTGCTTACTTTAGAAAGTTGAGGCTGTAAATGACTGTTCATATATGTGAAACATTTCTTAAAGTACTATATAGTTTTTGTTACTGCATTGAATATATATTGTTCTAACTCCTAGAGTATGCCATCTTCTATATGTCCTACAAAGCGAGAATCATTGTTGTGCGACAATTATATTAAAGAAACCTCTCAGTTTACCTTTATGGCCTTGTTAATCTCATGTTTTGGTAATGCATATTAATTTTAATCTAATTAACGCACAATAAAAATATACTGAGTGTGAAAAAAATGTATATATAGTAAATATTAAAAACCGCAAGCTTCTTCGAATTTAAGACCTTATTGTGCTTGTTCAGATGTGGAGAGAACTTCTTCCTTTTAAGCAAAATAATTGCTCTGTCATTTGGCAAGAAAAGGCTATATTTTCATTTCTAAATGTGCTCCTTGTTACTAGCTGCTGTGTTAATTTAGCCTAGCCACTTAAGCTTAATTTGGGACTTTTTCCTTAGTATATAAAGTGTTCAGAGGAGGGAAAAATCAAAACATATTTCTCTTGTATTTTCTAACCAAATTCACAATTGCTTCTTTAATTACAATATTTATGTATTGTTACACCAAATATTTTGACCTCCATAAAAATAATTCTAGCTTTTTGTATCCATAATTCTCTTAACAGATTTTTGTTTTTAACTTATAGCCAAAGAGAAGATCTGCCAGGTTGTCTGCTGTAAGTAATCTTTTCAAAAAGCAGCCCATGTATTGTGAAATGTCATTTTAAAATTTAGGGAATCCTAAAATATTCAATACACGATTTATTTTTGAAGTTTTAAGAAAAGCTTTCACACCAAGGAAATGTATTTTTTTTCCTAATGCTCATTTATTTTAATTCAGAGGTTGGATTTCATTTTTAGCGTTCTTTCTTCAAATATGATTTTTTTTCCTTTTCTTTTCTTTTCTCACAACTTGAAGCAGATGCTTGTGCCCATTACACCAGAGGTGAAGCCCAAAAGAACATCAAGTTCAAGGGTAAATATTCAACTTAGAATATTGAAATAAATTGGGTTTTTTTTTTCAAAAATAATTTTTGAAATGGCATACAGCTGATCATTTTACTTTGCTTATATTTTGTTCAGTTAGTAATATATTATATTCTATCATATGATACATGTAAACCCCTTGGGTGGGGATTATTTGTTCCTGTTTTGTTATTGCCCACAGTGTTTTGACATTTTCATTGGATAGAGACAAAACAATTTTAGTTGGATAGGCCGATTAAATGTACATGGCTTTGCTATCATATAGTGACAATACTGTTTCCTTGGGAAAACAAAAGGTGAAAACAGTAATAACCCCAAAGTTGTGCTTTGTAATAAAAGTAGTAACTAACATTTGATAATATTTTACAGTTGGCAAAGTATATAAGATTATATATAATTATATATATATAATATATATGTAAGATATATGTGCATATGTTAATTTTAAATGGACACAATTGATTTTGTATGGACTTACATACTCTGGTGTTGTGGCTAAAGGCATGTAGAAATAGATATAATCTCAATATTTAGTTTACTGTTAATTGCTTAATACATAAGAATACTGGTTGAATTCCTGAAATCATAAAAGGTTAAAGCTATGAAAAACATTAGAGAGCATCTAATCCTATCACTTTATAGTTGAAGAAAGTATAAACTGTCATCATGTTCATAAATGAAACCTTCATTAAAAAATATTGCTAAACTTAGGGCAATTGAAGTTTTAGTAATTCGTATATTTAATGGTGACAAAAGAAAAGAAGGCTTATTTCTTTTCTGCATTTTACTTTTCAAGTCCACTATTACGTAAGGTTAAATATTCAACTTACAAGTTTTTAAAACAGTAAATACAGCGTATTTTCTTTTAAAAAGAAAAGTAAGGCCAGACGTGGTGGCTCACGCCTGTAATCTGAGTACTCTGGAAGGTCGAGATGGGCAGATTGCTTGAACGTAGGAGTTTGAGACCAGCCTGGGCAACATAGCAAATCACCGTCACCACAGAAAATACAAAAATTAGCCGGGTGTGCCTGTAGTCCCAGCTGCTTGGGAGGCTGTTGTGGGAGGATTGCTTGAGCCTGGGAGGAGGAGGTTGCAGTGAGCAGAGATTGCCTCACTCCAGCCTGGGCGACAGAGGGAGTCCCTGTCTCAAAAAAAAAAGAAAAGAAAAGAAAAATAGGGCTAGACTAAAACATATACTATATAACCATAGACTTTACCCTCCTTGGCTCTGTTTCTCATGTGTTGAAAGAGTAATAACTTATATCTAAATTACAAATTACAGTTTCTAAAGCATTTTTTTCATGTGTTTTCTCATTTTCTCCTTATAACTTCCCTGTGAGGTGGGTGGTATTACTCTCTTTTTATATATGAAAATAACAGCCTCAAAGATACTTATGCCTTTGCTCAAGATCACATCACATAAGTGGCAAATCTAGAATTCAAACACAGGTTTTCTGGCCCCTCAATCCAGTGGTCTTTCTATTACATACACAGGTAGGCAAACAATTTTCTTGGTAAAGTCGTCATGAATCAGGGCATTCCAAACTTGTAGATACGAAGATTGAAATACATATATCACCATAAGGTCTTTTAAAAATATATCTAAATTGTTGTTCTCACTAACAGCATTTCTCTTAATTATTACCAATGGAGGCTTAACAATCAACAAAACCCTGTTCCTTATTAATTAGACTTGACAGAAATAAACTGACCCTCTCTAGTCAGAGGGAATTAATTGATCAATCTAACCTGATGCCAGCAGTTTGTCCTTGGCAGCAACTAGTCAGCATTCTAACTGGTTGCCTCTCATCTATGTCACTCAACTTAAAAGAAAATTTATTTTATTTATATCAAGGGAACATTGTTCATTTTTAATGCTGCTTTAGGCTTACAATGAAATTTACAATGAAGATATTATATGATAATTTTTTTGATACCAGGTTTATCTGTGATACTTTAAAGTGTTTGCATAAATTATTACAACAGCTGGTAAAATAATTGTGACCATTTAATCAACACAGCAGTTAACTGTATATTTATTTTTATTGTTTTATATTGCTTGGCAGAAAATGAAGACACAAAGTGATATGATGGAAGAAAACATAGATAAAAGTGCCCAAGCAGTTGCTGAAACCAAGCAAGAAGCAGTTGTTGAAGAAGACTACAATGAAAATGCTAAAAATGGAGAAGCCAAAATTATAGAGGTATCTTCTAATGTTAACAGTTTTATCTATTTGAAAGTTTAACAATGGGTACAACTGAAAGAACTCCTATTTGCGTTTTAGTTTACAAGTTGGAAAAATTAAGTGAGCAGTGGTTCTATAGTATAATGGTATCTAAGAGGAAAATAAAATTAACTTAAAATATGAGAATTTAGAGGGACCAGTAGTGCGAGCAGTGGCTTAGCATTGCTGTTACTAGAACAATGCCAATGATTATGACTTAGTACTAACATAACGACCTTCTTATTAAATACAGGCCAATCTTTATTCCTTTTATCAGCACACAGGCTATTTGTAAATCCCTTTTCCAGAACTTATGATTTTTTTATCTCCTCTGTAGATGGCAAAGAAAATCATTATATAAATGTTTTTAATCTTATTTTGCATAGTTAATGCATACAACATTTTTAGGTATTGTAATAAAACACTGAAAATGGGATGTAGCCACCAAATCTATAAACCAAACATATGCAAATGTGGAAAATCTTTTGTAAGTTATCTTATACTATCTGGTACAGTACTTTTCAAGTAATTTTTACATAAAAAACAAATATCATTATTATAGAAACAAAATATGTTATTTTTCCAAGGACTATATTATGTTTACATGCATAGTCCTCATTAAGAATTGCTGATATAGAATAAATATATATCATTCTTTAAGTATTTACTTTGTGCTTCTTCATATTTGAAATGAAAAGTATTCATAAGTGTTTCTGTATTTATTGTTTCAAATATCTATTTGTAGATATTTCTGTGGACATACTTTAGTTAATCTCATTTCTTAGAATGTTTTCTCATAATGTGATATTTAGCAGGCTTCTTTCACAGGAAAATTACCTTCTTTAAATGAAGTATTAGTCTTTCTGTGAAATAGATATAATCCAGTGTAAATATTTAGGGGAAATGGTTCTAAATTTACAGACAGAATCTTGTTTTTCTTTTCACTATGCATACAGGCACCAGCTTCTGAAAAAGAAATTGTGGAAGTAAAAGAAAAAAATATTGAAGATGCCACAGACAAGGGAGGAGAAAAGAAAGAAGCAGTGGCAGCAGAAGTAAAAAATGAAAAAGAAGATCAGAAAGAAGATGAAGAAGATCAAAACGAAGAGAAAGGGGAAGCTGGAAAAGAAGACAAAGATGAAAAGGGGGAAGAAGATGGAAAAGAGGATAAAAATGGAAATGAGAAAGGAGAAGATGCAAAAGAGAAAGAAGATGGAAAAAAAGGTGAAGACGGAAAAGGAAATGGAGAAGATGGAAAAGAGAAAGGAGAAGATGAAAAAGAGGAAGAAGACAGAAAAGAAGCAGGAGATGGGAAAGAGAATGAAGATGGGAAAGAGAATGAAGATGGGAAAGAGAATGAAGATGGAAAAGAGAAGGGAGATAAAAAAGAGGAGAAAGATGTAAAAGTCAAAGAAGATGAAAAAGAGAGAGAAGATGGAAAAGAAGATGAAGGTGGAAATGAGGAAGAAGCTGGAAAAGAGAAAGATTTAAAAGAAGAGGAAGAAGGAAAAGAGGAAGATGAGATCGAAGAAGAAGATGGAAAAAAAGAGGAGCCGCAGAGTATTGTTTAAAACTGCCCTATGTAGTTTCATAATTTGGTAACATGTACCTTCATGTTGTAAAGTTAATAGAGATAAATATTTTTATCAAAAATTTTATAAACACAGCCTTTCTTTAGCATTGATTTAATTTCAGAACATCTTCATATTGTTTATTAGCCATAAAGTTTCTAACATGAAACATTTATCTATAAATTTTGTGATTATAGTAGTGGAATATATAGAAAAAAATATGCTTTCAACTTTGCAAGTGAATTTCGTGTTGTGTAAGTTACGTGTCAGATCTTTGAATTTTAATTTTACTCTTTTATATATGTGATAATTTCATAAAGTGAGGGATCCCAAAAAAAGAGTTTCATCCAACATTCTTGTTGTTCTGCAGGTTGCTTTTATAAAGAAGGTGAACTATTTTCATGTAATGTTAAGAGTTAAACTTATCTTTCCCAAATATAACTTTATTATTAGCTTGAGAAAAATGAAATTGTATTCCCATTTTTAAAATAAATACAAATGTTTATTTCAGAAGGGCAGTTTTGATTATATGTGAATGCACAAATTTTACTGGATTTATCTTAATAAAAAGACTCTGACAATGATTGTGTTTTGTTATATCTTCAAAAATGTAGCTAGTGAAATATTATGCTTAATTTTTTTCTATTGTGTTATTCATGAAAATATTTAATATTCACTGACATAAAATTAATATAACAAAATTCACCATTTTAATTATAATAAAAATAATAAAGTATATGATTCAATGGTTGTCAGTATATTCACAATGTTGTGTCCACTGTTTAATTCCAGATAATTTTTATCACCCAAATAAGAAACAAAGCACCAATTAGCAGTCTCTCCCCATTTTCGCCCAACTTATCCCCCTCCTTCCATCCCTTGGCAACCACTAATCTGCCTTCTATCTCTATGGATTTGCCTATTCTGAACATTTAATATAAATGGAATCACACAATATGTGTGTGGCCTTTGGTGTCTGGCTTCTTTAACTTAGCAAAACGTTTTCAGGTCAATCTCCATTGTAATTTGTATCATTACAGCAGGTCTTAATTTTGTTCAATGCTGTTTGGTTGTAATTTTGATGAGAAAATAGATTCCCAGCTGGGGCCACTGTTTGTGGAGTTTGCAAGTTCTCACCATGTCTTCATGAGTTTTCTCCAGGTATTTCAGTTTCCTCGTACATCCCAGAGAAGTGCATTTTAGGTTAATTGTCATGCCTACACGATCCCAGTATGAGTGTGTATGTGTGCGTGTGTTTGTGTGTGTGTGTGTGTGTGTGTGAGTTCCGTGTGATGGACTGGAGTCCTGTCTAGGATGGGTTCCCACCTTGCCTTCTGAGCTGCTGAAATAGGCTGCAGCGATCCACTACTGTAAACTGGAATAAGCATGTAAATAATTACCTTGTTCTTATTGTTCTTAATTGTATGCATAGCTTATATTTATTTCAGTGTTTAATATTAGAAGTATTTTAGTCTTTAGAAGTTTGGTGATGCTGTGACCAGAAATATTTGGTAGGAACTTAACTCTTATCTATTGTAATTAGTCTGTTGGTAAAATTGGTTTCTTTATGTGTCGCTTAACTTAAAATTACAGTTTCTAAAAATCTGTCAACGATGTTAAGTGAGGACTTACTGTTTACTTCTTCTAATGCCTGAATAATATTCTGTTAATATACCACATTATGTTTGTTGATGGGCCTTTGGGTTTTCTCCATGTTTTTTCAATTATAAATAATAATGCTGTGAACATTTATGTGCAAGTTTTTTTTATGGATGTATGTTCTCATTTCTTCTGAGTATATATCTAGAAGTGAAGCTATTGGATCTTATAATAGTTCTATGCATAAATTTTTGAGGAATTTTTGGACTTTTCCAAAGTGGCTTCAGCATTTTATATTTCTACTAGAAATTTATGAGTGTTCTAATTTCTCCACGTCCTTGCTACCACTTATTGCATGTTTTTTATCATAGCCATTCTAGTAGGGTGATTTGGAGGTGATGCAAATCATATGATCTTGATTTGCATTTCTCTAATGATGTTGAGCATCTTCTCATGTGCTGGTTGGCCATTTGTATATCTTCTTTGGAGAAATGTCTATGCAAATCATTTTCCATTATTTAATTGGGTTGTCTCTTTAGCATTGAGTTCTAAGATATGCATATCTTTTACATACAAGTCCCTTGTCAGATATATGATTTGCAATATTTTTCTCCCATTCTATGGTTTTCGTTTTCTTGATAGTGTCCTTTGATACACAAATTTTTAATTTTTATGATCAATTTATTTTTTTCTTTTGTAGCTTATATTTTTGGTGGTATATCTAAGAATTTTGTCAAACCCCGGGTTACTAAGATGTACACATATGTTTTCTTCTAAGAGTTGTATACTTTTTTCTCATACATTTAGGTCTTTGGTACATTTTGTGTTAATTTTTGTATATGAAGTGAAGTAGGGGTCAATTTTTACTCATTTACATTTGGCTATCCATTTGCCCAAGTATCATTTATTGAAAAAAACTATTCTATCCCCATTCAATGGCCTTCGCACCTGTGTCAAAATCAATAAACCACAGATGTATGGGTTTATTTCCGGACCCTGAATTTTGCAACATTAACCTATGTCAATCTTTGTCAGTACAAAAATTTTGATTACTGTAGTATTATAGTAAGTTTGACATCAGAAGTGTCAGTTTTCCAACTTTGCTCATTACTTCGGGTCCCTTGCAATTCCACATAAATTTTAGGATTAGCTTGTCCATTTCTGCAAAAACAAGGCAGGGAGCAGTTGGTGTTTTGACTGGGGTTGCAATTAATATGCAGATCAATTTGAGGAATGTTGCCATTTTAACAATACTAAATCTTCCAATCCATGAACACAGTAAGTCTTTCCATTTATTTAGGTTCTCTTTAATTTCTTTCAGCAATAATTGGTATTTTTTGGTGTACAAGACTCCCACCACTTCCTTGGTTGAATTTATTCCTATTAATCTTTGCTGGTGTAAGTGAAATTCTAAATTTCCATTTTGAATCATTCATTGGGAGGGTATAAAAATGCAACTGATTTTTGTATACTAATCTTGTATTCTGCAATTTGGCTGAACTTGTTTATTAGCTGTAATAGGCATTTTGTGGAATTTTCAAGGTTTTCTATTTTACAATTATGACAACTGTGGAGATAGTTTTACTTCTTCCTGTGCAATTTTGATGACTTTATTTTTCTTGCCTAACTGTCATGGCTTTAAAAAGACTTCACAATATTAAGAATAAAAAAGGAAATACGCAAAATGCAAGAGGTCTAACTTTCGAAACACAGACCTCTGACTCTACTTTTTCCAGGGCTGGCAAGTCCTTTGCCATTTTACACCGTCTCTCAAACTTTGTACAATGCTACAGTTATCAATACCAACCCCAAAGATCAAGTTGAACTTCTAGGCACCTTGCTTGGATCCCCTGCTTCCTAGCCACATTGTGCAACCACAGAGAATGGATTCATATAACATTCAACAGAGAAACTAGTCGCTTAAACACCTTGATCCCATTCATTATCAATGCAAAATGAAAATAACGATCTTGGCTTCCTCTTTCGAAACATATTCCAGGTTTCTAGCAGAACCGTGGTAATGGATTATCTTGAGTTTTCATGTGAAAGCTTGCCTTCTACAGAAGGAAGGTAGTCAGCTTCCCTGTGCAATGTTATTTTAACTACATGATAAAGCCCTTATATAGCAAGAACACTGAAATATGCTAAAACAGGGTCATTTCTTCATACTGTATTACAAAAGTAACCTTTCTTCCTCAGGTCTTATTTTGTTTCTTGATGTTTAATTGGATTATACTTTCCCTTTACCGTCCAAACATTGCCTCACACCCTTTCTCTCCTAAAAGCCTCAACAACTGCAAGATGTGGAAGGAAGAGTGGGGTAGGAATGGTGGTAATTTATAAAAACAGTACACCATCACTGTAAGTGAAAGTGAATGTGCATTACAAATCTACTGTAGTAGAACAATCTTTACCAAAGTTGGAGAGAAATAGCCAATGGTACCAAAAAATCTATAAGGAACACTACAGGGAAAAGTTGTTGAAAAAGGACTTTTGGTGCCTCTTTAGTAATATGAGACATATTTTGTTAATTATTTGCAACATAAGTTTTCAGTAACATATAATGCTGACTTAGACAATAATTGATTTTCTGAGTATATACTGCTGAAGTTTTAATCTAAAATTTTCTGGTGACACTATAAAGTGTTTACCCCTAAGCTTTATTTTGTCTGGTAGGGAGGCATTCCTCAGAGTCAACAGTTTTCTAATGGGAATAACCTTAGAAGTCGTATTGTAATCAGATGCGAAAGTATGATTCTGTTTATCGTTTATTGTTGTTCCTTAAAAAAAGAACCATTAAAATATAATTCTTCTGGGGCATTTCTACTACATAAAAAATGCCTGCTGTTAATGTTCCCTCCAATAATGTTTAAAATGTTCTATGCCAGTTATCATTAATCTTTGTTTTAAAAACCCATGTTTAATATGGCATGAAAAAAGATATAGAGCAAGTGCATGTCAGAGCTGAAGTCTAATCTTATGAACCATAATATAATAGGCATTATTAATGACCTACTAAGATCACAAATAAATCTTGACATCATTTTTAAAAATCAGGTTTTGATAATCCTCAAACAGTAATTTATTGGTCCCCAAAAATTATTTTTTGAATATATTATTGCAGCAATTTTCTAAAATTTAAAAGCAGAACTGTTAGAACAAGTTGTTCAACATATAAGAAACAGAGAAAAAGTACACCAAGTCAGCTCTGGTTTAGAGCCTCCTGTGCTATAATTAAATTAAATCTAAGCCAGGCAGTAGCCAAATTACTCGTGTGAGAATGCGTTTTAAGAATACAGAGACATGATTGCCTCCGCCTTGGTCACCTCGGGCTCCACCACCACTGCCTCAACTGCCTTGACCACCTCTCACCTACCCTGCCCAACACACCCTGGCCTCCCTTCAACATCCTACAGGATAGCACATTGGAGATATATTCCCACAGAATCTGGCGTTACATGTTCCTGTTCAGAAGTGAGTAGTCAGTGTAACTGGTATCCTCCAAAGGACTATTTACAAGAGAGAAGCTCCTCACATGGTTCTTTGTAAATACTTAGGAGAGGGCTTATCTAGATCATGTGTTATGTGGACTCCACAACAAAAGTCAATCTTCCTATAAATCACTCATTCTGGTTATAATTCTCTGGGTAACAATAAGTTTACACCTTTGCTTTCTATGGATCTGCTATAAATGTTATAGCCTGCTTACGGGAGAATGCTGGTTATCTGAGAAACCATGTTGACATGCATCATGGCAGCAGACACAGAAAGCAGAGAGGAGCAAAGCTGGGAACCAGCCTGTCTGGGCTCAACATGGAGCCAGGAGAGCCTCTCCAACATAAGAAAGGGTGAGTGAGTGAGAACTCCCTGGGAGATTCACACTCTCCATGAGGACCTGTGCAAGACAAGAAAAGTGAGAATCCCCTGGCCTTCCCTCATCCCTGCCACCAGCCTTCTAGACTAAGGCAAAGGGCCACCCAGATGTTTGTGGTGACAACTTTCAAGTTCAAAGGAACCTCTACAAGCCTTGGGTCCAAGAGTAGATGAGCACTGGCACCATTGCCCCAACAGAGGACATAGTCATGGGACCTGTGAGCAGAAAGACTGCTTAACTCCTACTTGCCAGATAAGGTTCAGTACCAGCTTTTAGCCTAGCAGTCCTGCTTCTGCCTAAACTCAGCACAGGCACAGCAACCTGCTGTCGCAGGAAGCATTTGAATGGCTGGGCAAGATACCCCACCCACCACTGCCAATGGTAACACCACAGGCAGTGCCTGCTAGAGATTCCAGCCCAGTGGTCCGTCTTCTGTGTTAACCAGAGGATGCAACCTCCTGTTGTCCCCAGAAACACCCAAATGGCAGCTTGGGTGACCCCAACCTCTCCACTAGTAGTCTGATGGACAATGCCTGCTAGAGCTTCCAGCCCGGTGGTTTGCTTCTGTCTCAACTCAGTGAGTGGGCATAGCCTCTCATTATCCCAAGTAACATCCTGATGTCAGGATGGGTTTATTAGTTTGTTCTTGCACTGCTATAAATAAATATCTGACACTGAGTAATTTATAAAGATAAGATGAGTAGTTGGCTTTTGGTTCTGCATTCTGCATGCTGTACAGGAAGCATGGTGGTATCTACTTCTGGGGAAGCCTCAGGAAACTTACAATCATGGCAGAAAGCAAAGGGGAAACAGGCATGTCTTACATGGCCAAGACAGGAGGAAGAAGAGGGAGGGTAGAGGTACCACACACTTTTAAACAACCAGATCTCGGGAGAATCCACTCACTATCGTGAGGACAGTACAAAGAGGGAAATCTGCCCTCGTGGCCCAATCTCCTCCCACCGGGCCCTACCTCCAACATTGGGGATTACAATTTAACATGAGATTTGGGTGGGAACATAGATCCAAACCATACCATTCTGCCTCTGGCCTCTCCCAAATATCACATGCTTCTCACATTGAAAAACACAATCATGCCTTCTTAACAATGCCCCAAGCTCTTAACTCATTCCAACATTAACTCAAAAGTCCAAAGTCTCATCTGAGACCAGAAGAGCCCCTTCCACTTATGAGCTTGTAAAATAAAAAAACAAATTAGTTACTTTCAAGATACAATGGGGGTACAGGCATTGGATAAATATTCTTCTTCAAAAGGGAGAAATCAACAAAAAGAAAGGTGCTACAGACCCCACACATATCTGAAACCCAGCAGGGAAGTCATTAAACCTTAAAGCTCCAAAATAATTTCTTTTGACTCCGTGTCCAACACCCAAGATCCATTGGTGTAAGGGGTGGGCTCCCTAGGCCTGAGGTATCTCTGACCCTGTGGCATTGCAGGATTCAGCCCCAGAAGCTGCTCTCATGGGTCACCATTGAGTGCCTGGGGCTTTTCCAGGTGCAGGTTGCAAGCTGTTGGTGAGTCTACCATTCTGAGGTCTGGAGGATGGCAACCTCCTTTGCAAAGCTCCACTCGGCAGTGTCCCAGTGGGAACGCTGTGTGGGAGCTCCAACCCCATTTTCCCTCCACATGGCCCTACTAGAAGTTCTCCATCAGGGCTCCACACCTGCATCAGGCTTCTACCTGGACATCCTGGCATTTTCATACGTCCTTTGAAATCTAGGTGGAAGCTCCCAGCCTCAATTCTTGCACTTTGTGAACCCACAGGCTTAGCAACACATAGAAGCTGCTGAGGCTTATGGCATGCACCCTTTGAAACAGTGGCCCAAATTGTACCTGTGCCCCTATCAGCCATGGCTGACCTGGAGCAGCTGGGATGCAGACAGCAGTGTCCTGAGGCTGTACAGGGAAGTGAGGCCTTGGGCCTGGCCCAGGAAATCATTCTTCTCTCCTAGGCCTCCAGGCCTGTGATGGGAGGGGCTGCCATGAAGCTCTCAGAAATGCCTTCAAGGTGTTTTGTCCATTGTCTTGGCTAGCAGTACTTGGCTCCTATTTATCTGGGCAGATTTTTGCACCCTGTTTGACTTCCTCACCAGGAAATAGGTTTTTCTTTTCTACTGCAAAGCCAGGCTGCAAATTTTCCAAATTTTTGTGCTCTGTTTTTCTCTTAAATATAAGTTCCAGTTTCAGGTCATTTATTTGCTCATATATATGAGTGTAGGTGGTTAGAAGCTGCCAGGTCACATCTCAAACGTTTTGCTGCTTAGAAATTTTTTCTACCAGATACCCTAAATCATCTCTCTCTCAAGTTTACAGTTCCACAGATCCCTAGGGCAGGGGCACAATCCAACAAAGCTCTTTGATAAAGGATAACAAAAGTGACCTTTGCTCCAGTTTCCAGGAAGTTCCTCATCTCCATCTGAGACCTCCTCAGGCTGGACTCACTGTCCATATCACTATCAACTTCTTGGTCACAACTATTTAACAAGTCTCTAGGAAGTAACAAATTTTCCCTCATCTTCTTGTCTTCTTCTGAACCCTCCACACTCTTCTAACTTCTGCCCATTACCCAGTTCTGGGCTCGCCTTCACATTTTCAAGTATCTTTATAGCAATGCTATGTCTTCAGTACCAATTTTCTTCATTAGTCCATTCTCGCATTGCTATGAAGAAATACCTGACAGTGGGTAATTTATAAAGAAAAGAGGCTTAATTGGCTCATGGCTTTGTGGGCCGTATAGGAAGCATAGCAACTTGTCTTTCTGAGGAGGCCTCAGGAAACTTTCAATCATGACAAAAGGCCAAGGGGAAGCCGGAACATCTTACACAGCCAGAGCAGGAGGAAGCGCAGGAGGAGGTGCTATACACTTATAAGCAATAAGATCACATGGGAACTCACTAAATATACAGTACCAAGGAAGGATTGTATTAAACCATTCACGAGAACTCTGCCCTCATGATCCAATCACCTCCCAGCAAGCCCCACCTCCAACACTGGGGATTACAATTTGACATGAGATTTGGATGGGGACACATATCTAAACCATATCAGCAGATGACCCTGACTGCCCCTGATGCTAGTAGCCAGGCAGGCAATGCTAGCTAGACTTTCCAGCCCAGTGATATTGCTTCTATCAGAAGTTAGTCCATTGATGAAGTCTCTTATTGTCCCAGAAAACACCTGGACAGCAGATGTTTTTCCCAACTCTCACAGCCAGGCAATCCATGCCTGCTAGAGCTTCCAGCCCAGTGGTACTAATTCTGCCTAAATTTGCCAAGAGGTGCAGCCATGGAAATACTGGATCAACAGGGTGGACAACTCCCCCCACCCCCAGCTCCCATAGACAGACAGACTACACCCACTAGAGCCTCCAGCCCAGTGGGCCTGAATCTGCCTGAACTCAGCAGGCAGGTGCAATCCTGTGTTCCCCAGAGAAACACTCAGACAGCAGATTAAGGCCAACCCAGCAAGGATATGACCACTCTGCCAACTGCAGCACCTGTTAAGAAAGTCTTATGGACCAGAACACACAAAAACAAAATGAGGCCATGGAGGCAGAAATTGGAGGGAGATCCTCCGAGCCCTAGGATTGGACTAGAATAAAAGCCAGTTGACTGAACCCACCCTATGCCACAATCAAACACTGAAGGGCATAAAAAAAAATAAATAAACAACAAAAAAATCCTAAGGACAGCCACTTCAAAGGAAGGGACATCAGCCCATGTAGATTAGAAAAAAACAGCACAAGAACTCCAGCAACTCAAAAATTCAGACTCTTCTTACCTTCAAACAGCCACACTTGTTCCCCAGTAGTGGCTTTTAACCAGGGTGAAATGGCTGAAATATCATAAATATAATTAAGAATATGGATAGGAATGAAGATCATCAACATTCAAGAGAAAGTCAAAATTCAATTCAAGGAATTTAAGAGATACAATAAAATAATACAGGAAATCAAAGATGAAATGGTCATTTTAAGAAAGAACCACACTGAACTGATAGAGCTGAAAAACACACTTCAAAAATTTCATAATAAAATTATAAATATTAACACCAGAATCAACATAGCTGAGAAAAGAATCTCAGAGTTTGTAGACTGATTCATTAAAATAACACAGCCTTAAAAAATAAAGAAAAATCAATAAAGAAGAATAAATAAAACCTCCAAGAAATATGGAAATCTGTAAAGAGACAAAATATATGACACATTGGCATCCCTGAAAGAGAGGGAAAAAAAGCAAGCAACTTCTAAAACATATTTGAGAATATCACCCATAAAAATTTTCCCAACCTCGCTACAGAGACAGTCAAATGGAGGAAATGTAGAGAACCCCTGTAAAATACTATACATATGCCATCCACAAGACACGTAGTCATAAGATTCTATGAGGTCAAAATGAAAGAAAAAAAATGTTAAAGACATCTAAAGAAAAGGGACATTTTCATGTGAAAATGAAACCACATCAGGCTAATAGAAGACCTTTCAGCGGAAACTCCACAAACAGAAGCATTCATAAAGAAAAGAAATTCCAACCAAGAATTTCATACTGAGCCAAACTAATCTTTGTAAGTGAAGGAGAAATATGACTCTTTTCAGACAACGAAATACTGAGGGCATTTTTTGCCACCAGACCTGCCTTATAAGAGGTCCTTAAGGAAATGCTAAATATGAAAAAAAAGATTGTTACCAGCAACCAGAAATGCATGCACACTTCAGTACATAGACCATTGGCACTATATAGCAGTCACACAATGAGTATCCTTAGTAACCAGCTAACAACACAATGACAGGATCAAACCTATATATATATATATATATATATATATATATATATATATATATTTTTTTTTTTCAGACAGAGTCTCACTCTGTCATCCAGGCTGGGGTGCATTGGTGTATTCTCAGCTCACCGCAACCTTTGCCTCCCAAGTTCAAGTGATTCTCGTGCCTCAGCCTGCCAAGTAGCTGGGATTACAGGCACATGCCACTATGCCCAGCTAATTTTTGTATTTTTAATAGAGGCAGGGGTTCACCATGTTGACCAGGCTGGTCTCAAATTCCTGGCCTCAAGCAATCCACCTGCCTTGGCCTCCCAAAGTGCTGAGATTGCAGGTGTGAGCCACCACACCCAGCCCAAACCTAAATGTATTAATATTAACCGTGAGTGTAACCAGGCTGAATTCCCCAATTAAAAGGCACAGAGTGGTAAATAGGTTAGTAAGACACAACTGTTTGCTGTCTACAAGAGCCCCGTACACATGCAATGACACTCACAGGCTCGAAGTAAAGGGATAGAGAAAAATCTAACAAGCAAATGGACAACATAAAAAATCAGGGGTCCCTATGCTAATTTCAGGCAAAACAGACATTAAACTGACAATGATCAAAAAGAAATGAAAAGAAAAGAAAAAAGGGCATTGCATAATGGTAAAGGGTTCAATTCAACAAGAAGACCTAACTATCCCAAATATATATCCATCCAACACAGGAGCACCCAGATTCATAATGCAGGTTCTTAGAGACCTATGAAGAGATTTAGATAACCACTAAATGATAGTGGGAGATTTCAACACCTCATTAACAGTATTAGATAGATCACTGAGGCAGAAAACTGACAAAGTATTCAGGGTCTGAACTCAATGTTTAACCAAATTAGCAAAACAGACATCTGCAGAACTCACCATGCAAAAACAACAGGATATACATTCTTCTTATCTGCACATAGCATGTATTCTAAAATCAACCACAGAATCAGCCATAAAACAATCCTCAGCAAATTCAAAAAAATTAAAATGATTTAAAAAACACACTATTGGACCACAGCACAATAAAAAGAAAAATAAATCCGAAGAAAATCACTCAAAACAATACAATTGCATAAAAATTAAACAACCATTTCCTGAATGACTTGTACATAAACAAAGAAATAAAGGCAGAAATCAAGGAATTCTTTGAAATGCATGAAAACAAAGATAAAACATACCAGAATTTCTGGGATACAGCTAAAGCAGTGTTAACAGGGAAGTTTAGAATGCTAAACACCCACAGTGAAAAGTTAGAAAGATCTCAAATTAACAACTTAAAATTACACCTAGAGGAACCAGAGAAGCAAGAGCAAACCAACCCCAAAGCTAGCAGAAGACAAGAAATAACCAAAATCAGAGCTGAACTGAAGTAAATTAAGATGTGGAAAATGTTACAAAAGACCAACAAATTTAGGTGTTGGCTCTATGAAAAAATATGGTTGATAAACCACAAGCTGCCCTAATAAAGAAAAAAAGGAGAAAAAATCTAAATAAGCACAATCAGAAATGAAAATGTTAAAATAACCACCACCTCCAAAGAAATATAAAAATCCCCCAGAGAGAGTATTATGAACATCTCTATGCACAAGAAGTAGAAAACCTAGAAGAAATAGATACTTTTCTGGAAACATACAACCTCCCAAGATTGAACCAGCAAGAAATTAAATTTCTGAACAGACCAATAACTTGGTCTGAAATTGAATTAGTAATGAAAAGGTTACCAATGAGAAGAAGCCAAGGACCAGACAGCTTCACAGTTGAATTCTACCAGATGTATAAAGAGCTGCTACCATTTCTACAAAAACTATTCCAAAAAATTGAGGAACAGGGACTCCTCTCTAACTCATTCTATGAGGCCATCATCGTCTTTATAACAAAATCTGGCAGGGAAACAAACAAACAAAACTTTCAGGGCAATATCCTTGATGAACATAGAGGCAAAATTTTTTAACAGAATACTAGAAAACCATATCTAGCAGGACACAAAAAGCTAATCCATCACAAACAAGTAGGCTTTATCCCTGGGGTGCAAGGTTGGCTCAATATATGCAAATCAATAAATGTGATTTACTACATAAACAGAACTAAAAGCAAAAACAACATGATCATCTCAATAGATGCAAAAAAGCTATTTGATAATATTCAACATTTATTTGTGTTAACAAACCTTAGCACACTAGGCATTGAAGGAATATGCTTCAAACTCATGTGAGCCATCTATGACAAACACAAAGCCAAAATCATACTGAATGGGCAAAAGCTGGAATTACTTCCCTTGAAAACCAGAACAAGACTAGGATGCCCACTTTCACCACTTCTATTCAACATAGTATTGGAAATCCTAGCCAGAGCAGTGAGGCAAGAGAAAAAAAAAATGAAATGCACACAAATAGGAAGCAAGCAAGTAAAACTATCTCTGTTTGTAGATGGTATGATTTTATATCTAGAAAACTCCATAGCCTCTGCCCAAAAGCTCCTAGATCTGATAAACACCTTCAGCAAAGTTTCAAAATACAAAATCAATGCATAAAAATTGATAGCATTTCTATGCACCAACAATATCCAAGCTGAGAACCAAATACAAATATAATTCCATTCCTAATAGCCACAGAAAAGTACCTAGGAATACAACTAATCAGGAAGATAAAAGATCTCTACAACAAGAATTACAAAACACTGCTGAAATAAATAAGAGATGACACAATCAAATGGAAAAATATACCATGCTCATGGATAGAAAGAATCACTATCTTTAAATGGCCATATTGCCCAAAGCAATTTACATATCTAATGCTATTCCTATCAAACTAGTAATGGCATTCTTCATAGAATTAGAAAAAAACTATTTTAAAATTTATATGAAACTGAAAAAGAGCTCAAATAGTCAATTTTAAGCAAAAAGAACAAAACTGTAGGCATCACATTACCCAACTTCAAGCTATACTACAAGGCCACAGTAACCAAACAACCGTGGTGCTGGTACCAAAACAGACACAAAGACAAATGGAACAGAATAGAGGACCCAGAAATAAAGCCACACGCCTATAACCATCTGATCTTTGATAGTCATGAAAAATGAGCAATGAGGAAAGGACACCCTAGCCAGTAAATTATGCTGAGATAACTGGGTTGCCATATGCAAAGATTGAAGTTAGACCCCATCTTTGCACCATATACAAAAATCAACTCGAGATGAATTAAAGACTTCAATGTAAAACCTAAAACTATAAGAACCCTGGAAGATAACTTAGGAAATACTATTCTGGACATAGGCCCTGGAAAGATACCATGATAAAGATGTCAAAGCAATTGCAACAAAAACAAAAATTGACAAATGGGATCTAATTAAACTAAATGGCTTCTGCACAGCAAAAGAAACTATCAACAGATAGTAACCTACATAATGGGAGAAGAAAACATTACCTACATAACTGGAGAAAACATTTGTAAATTACACATCTGACAAAGGCCTAGTCAGAATTTATAAGAAACTTAAACAAATTTACAAGCAAAAAACAAACACCCCGTTAAAAAGTGACAAAGAATATGACCAGACACTTTTCAAAAGAAGACATACACATGGCCACCAGGTATATGAAAAAACACTGAACATCACTAATCGTTAGAGAAATGCAAATCAAAACCACAATGCAATACTATCTCACATAGGTCAGAATGGCTATTATTAAAAAGTCAAAAAATAACAGATGCTGGTGGGGTTGCAGAGAAAACGGAATTCCTATACACTGCTCGTGAGAACATAAATTAGTTCCATCACTGTGGAAAGCAGTTTGGTGATTCCTCAAAGAATTTAAAACAGAAGTAACATTTAACCCAGCAATTCCATTATTGGATATATAACGAAAGGAACATAAATCATTCTACCACAAAGACAAATGCACATGTACATTCATTGTAGCGCTACTCAACAATAGCAAAGTCATGGAATTAACACTAATGCCCAACAACAGTGGACTGGATAAAGAAAATGTGGTACATATACATCATAGAGTACTACACAGTCATATAAGAGTGAGATCATGCCCTTGCATCAGCATGGATGGAGTTGGAGGCCATAATCCTAAGTTAACTAGTGCAGAAAAAGAAAAGCAAATACTGCACATTCTCACTTACAAGTGGGAGCTAAACATTGAGTACACATTTTCACAAAGATGAGAATAATAGACACTGGGACCTACTTAAGGGTGGAGGTTTGAAGGAGGAAGAAGATTGAAAAGCTACCTATTAGATACTATGTTTATTACCTGTGTGATGAAATAATCTATAAACCAAATTCTGGTGACATGTAATTTACCTATATAACAAATCTACACATGTACCCCTGAACATAAAATAAAAATTAATACATTTAAAGAGGTTCTCACACACATAGTTTTATGGGTGAATTATAACATAATTTTAAGAAATGCTTGATTTCTAACATACACATTTTTTCAGAAAATAGAAAATAGAAGCTTCCTGGCCTTTTATATGATGGAAATGTAACCTTAACTCCAATATCATAAAATTTTAGAAAAGAAAAAGAGAACAGGGCCATTTCATTAGTAAATATAGTTAAAATTTAATAGAAAACATTAATTTACCAATTTCAGAGATACACTTAAAACAAATCTAAATAAAACATTGTGATCAGTACAAAAAAAGAAGAATGGAGAATGGGTTTCTACTGTGATGTTTACACAAAATATATTATTAACTTTTTATCTTAAAATACATGGATTTAAGGCTATTACCTCTTATTAATAATACTGTATTTGCATCTCAGAAATACAATAGTCTTTCAGATTATGTTAACTACCTTACTATGAAAAATAGTAAGGAGCAAAAGTCCAATTTTATATGAAGTAATAATCATTTTCTCTCACATATTATCTCTCTAACTAGAGCTGTTCATTCTGATTGTTTATTAGTAGTTTAAAAAATATCTTTTTTGAAAAAGTGTTATTTCTCATGAATATTGTCTGTACATATTTATATCAAGTGCCACATAGTAGTGTAAGTCAAAATGGATTTTATTTCTTCAAAAGAGTTAAACATTAAAAATTAAATAGCACTTAAGAACCCAAACAATGATTTATTATATCTCACTTGACAGTATATGCCTTTTAAATCATAATTATTATAAATAAAATATTTTAAAACATGCATTTAATCACCTAGGATTATACACTCCAGGTTTTGTGAAATGTACTAAATAAAATGAATTAACACAAAAATTTTAGAGATTTAGTTCCAGGTTATATAATGGGGAAGGGAGTCTATGTGTGTTTTTGTTTTCTATAGGAGAGGGGAAGAATTAATTGTAAAGTGAGATGAATAACTTTGAAATGTTTTAGTATTATTGGCTTAAATGGTTACTATTGTCATATAGATTAGGCTTTCAAATCAAGCATTAAATAATTTCTTCACATATTTAACATCTATAAAGTCTAACCAGATGTCAGTTGCACTCTCTTTCCAGTTGTGACAACTAAAAGTTATCTTTAAATATTGTGAAATATACTCTGGTGCAAAATATCATCCAGTTGAAAACCACTAATTTTAAAAGATTAGTGGCTTCTGCTTTCTTTTTAGTGGAACACTTAATGTGTGCTCTGGGGAAAGCCAGTCTGACTATCCTGAAATAATCATGCTATTAGGAAGCCCACATATGGTAAGAGATGCCTGCTTGTCCCTCAGCTATTCTGATTATCCCAGCCCAGGTGACAGACATGTACATTAAAAAGCCATCCTGGATGGTCAGCCAGTAAAGTTTTATTTATTTATGTATTTATTTATGTATTTATTTATTTATTTATTATTTTTAAGGATATTTTCAACTTTTGGGTACAAGGGGTATATGTGCAGGTTTTTTACATGGGTATACTGTGTGATGCTGAGGTTTGGGGTAAGGATCCTGCCACTTATATAGTGAGGATAGTACCGAAAAACTAATTTTTTGACCCATGTCTTCCCTCCCTGCCTATTCCCTCTTGGAGTCCAGAGTGTCTATTGTTTCCATCTTTATGTCCATGAGTACCCAATGTTTATCTCCCACTTATAAATGAGAATATATGATATTGATTTTCTTTTCCTGCATTAATTAACTTAGGATGATGACCTCCAGTTGCATCCATGTTGCTGCAAAGAATATTATTTCATTCTTTTTCATGGCTACATAGTATTCCAAAGTGCTTGTGTACCATATTTTCTTTATCCAATTCACCAATGATGGGCACCTAGGCTGATTCATGTCTTTGCTATTGTGAATAGTGCTCTAAAGAATATACTAGTGTATGTTTCTTACTGATAGAACAATTTATTTTCTTTTGGGCATATACCCACTAATGTAATTACTGGGTCAAATAACAGCTCTGTTTTCAGTTCTTTGAGAAATATTCAAACTGCTTTCCACAGTGGCCAAACTAATTTACATTCTCACCAACAGTGTATAACTATTCCTTTTTCTCCTTAGTCTCTCCAACATCTTATTTTTTTTTTTTTTACTTTTTAGTAGTAGCCACTCTGAATGATTTGAAAAGGTATCTCATTGTGGTTTTCATTTGCATTCCTCTGATGATTAGTGATGTTGAGTTTTTCTCATGCATTTTTTTGCCACTTGTATGTTTTCTTTTGAAAAGTCCTTGTTCATGTCCTTTCTCCCCCTTTTTTTTAAATGGAGCTATTTGGTTGTATTTTGTTGATTTGTTTAAGTTTCTTATTGATTCTGAATATTAGACCTTTGTCAGATGCATAACTTGCAAATATATTTTTTCCATTCTATAGGTTGTCTGTTTACTCTGTTGATAGTTTCTTTTCCTGTACAGAAGCTCTTTATTTTAATTAGGTCCTACTTGTCAATTTTTGTTTTTGTTGCAATTGTTTCTGAGAACTTAGCCAATAATTTTTTTTGCCCAGGCTGAGGTCGAGAAGATTATTTCCTTGGTTTTCTTCTAGGGTTTTTATAGTATGTGTTCTTACATTTAAATCATTAATCCACCTTGAATTTATTTTTCTATGTTGGTAATCTTCTAGGTAGGTTAACAAAGACAAACATGAGAAGATCCAGATAAGTTTAATCAGGAACAACAAAGGTGACATTACAACCAAACATTCAGAAATACGAAAGGTCCTCAGAGACTATTATCAACAACTCTATGCACACAACTTTACAAATCTAGAGGGAAAGCATAAATTTCTGAGAACACGTAAGCTCCCAAGATTGAACCAGGAGAACATGAGTACCTGAAAAGACCAATAATGAGTTCTGAAATTGAAAAAGTAATTTAGAAAATTTATCAGTCATAAAAAACCCTTGATCAGATAGATTCACAGCTGAATTCTACCAGACATTCCAAAAAATTGAGGAGGAAGGACTCTTCCCTAACTCATTCTATGAAGCCAGCATCAGCCTGATGCCAAAATCTGGGAGAGATGCAATAACAAAAAAAGAAAACTTCAGGCCAATATCCCTGATGAACATAGATGCAAAAATCTTCAACAAAATACCAGCAAACCAAATACAATAGCAAACCAAAAAGCTAATCCACTGTAATCAAATAGTCTTTATTCCTGGGATGCAAAGCTGGCTCATCATACACAAATCAAGAAATGTGTATTCTTAGCAAACTATCGCAAGGACAGAAAACCAAACACCGTATGTTCTCACTCATAGGTGGGAATTGAACAGTGAGAACACTTGGACACAGGAAGGGGAACATCGCACACCGTGGCCTGTCGTGGGGTGGGGGGAGGGGAGAGGGATAGCATTAGGAGATATACCTAATGTAAATGATGAGTTAATGGGTGCAGCACACCAACATGGCACATGTATACATATGTAACAAACCTGCACGTTGTGCACATGTACCCTAGAACTTAAAGTATTTTAAAAAATTAAGAATAGGGGCCACACCTTATTCAACATTGTATCCCTAACCTCTAGCAGGCAATAAAATAAAGCAAAATAGAATATACTATCAACTTGAATTAAAACCTCAGTGAGCTTCATCAAAACATTTAAAACAAACCTGCATTATTTCCAGTAGTAAACTTCCTTCCCTCTGCAATAAGCTGATTATTTCATTGGTTGAACTAGATCTACAATGGGGTGGTATGATAAATGGGGAATTGGGGAAGGGGAGGGAGGAGTGGGCATGAGGTTACAATTGTTTTGTGTCGTCTTCCCCCTGCCCTCCACACCCCTATGCCTAATCAACTAACCACTGTCATTGTCTAAGGTTTCAGGGCCAGAACCTCTTAAACAAGTTATTTAAGAAGTTAAGAATTTGTCAAAAACATGACTTTCCTGCAGGTGAATTTGATGTTTTAGATTATAGAAATTGAAAGTGAGAGTAGATAAAAAGAAGAATATAGTTCTTAAGGGAAAGAAAAGATTGAAACTATGCTCCTATTTTCCACACTGAAGGTCATAAGTGTCCTTAAGGTATTTTAGTTAGCTTCACTTCTCATAACTGGTGATATTTATTTTGATAATACAGTGTAGAAAGGTTTTTTTAAAGTGAACATTTTCTGACTCCTATATTTATCTGAGTTATTATCTTTCTATGAGCTTAGCTATTGTTTGAGCCTGTCTCAGCCAAGTTTATTAGCAATTCCAGTCTATTTGCCAATAACTTAAGGAGCACTCATTTTAAACTAAAGTACACCCCAGTCCTTAGATGAAATCCTGCCTCAGGTTCATAACGCCAAATCAATAGAATCATTCAAATCCAAGGTTAATGCTTATCTTGGAACCAAGCTCATTCCTATTGATTAAACTTTTATTTTTGTCTTATTATGAAGAACAAAAGGACCTTGGAAGTGGCTGCAGAAAGAAAGGTGCAATAAACAATCCATTTATGTCCCGTTACAACATCAAAAAAAAAAAAAGAAATGTGATTCACCACACAGAGTTACAAGCAAAAGCCACATTATCATCACAATAGATGCAGAAAAAGCTTTCAATAAAAACCAACCTTCCTTTATGATAAAAACCCTCAACAGACTAGACATCGAGGAATCATACCTCAAAATAATAAGAGCCATCTATAACAAATCCACAGCCAACACAAATGCACAAAAACCGAAACCATTCACCTTGAGAACTGGAACAAAACAAGAATGTCCACTCTCACTACCCTACTCAACATAGTCCTGGAAGACCTAGCCAGAGCAATCAGGCAAGAGAAAGAATAAAAATAAAAAGTATCCAGCTAGAAAGTGAAGAAGTCGAACTATCTCTTTTCATGGACAATATGATTCTATAACTGGAAAACCCTAAATACTCCAATAAAAGGCTTCTAGAACTGATAAACGACTTCAGTACAGTTTCAGGATACAAAATCAATATTCAAAATCAGTAGCCTTTCTATACATGAATAACGTTCAAAGTGAGAGTAAAATAAAGGAAACAATTCCATTCAAAATAGCCAAAAATATTGAAATATGTATGAATGCAGCTAATCAAGGAAGTGAAAGATCTCTACAAGGAGAACTACAGAACACTTCAGAAAGAAATTAGAGTTGACACAAATAAATGGAAAAATATTCCATGCCAATGGATTGGAAGAATCAATGTCATTAAAATGACCATACTGTCCAAAGTAATTTTAGATTCAACATTATCTCCATCAAACTTCCAATGTCATTTTATACAGAATTAGCAAACAACTATCCTAAAACTCATATGTAACCAAAAAAGAGCCTAAATAGCCAGTAAAGTTTTAGATTATTCTAGCCCTATCTCCTGTCACCATTTAACTGTAACCACATGAAGGACTCCAAATGAGAAGCTGATTCTTGACAACCTATGGCTTTATTGCAATGGGTTAAAATTAAAATTTATTTTATTTTTATTTTAAGCCATTAAATTTTGGAATAGTTTGTTACAACATAGTAAGTGGAAAAGAAATTATCAAAGTAACAATGCAAGAACATTTATAAGATTAAAGTAATTAAAATTTTATATTAAAAGAATCCATCAATTACTTAGCACAATGATCTTTTCAAAAAGGAAGTATGCCAAGGGATACACAGTATCCAAAAACTTAAAACATGATGGATTAAAAGAGCAATCTAAAAGTGTACACATTTATATTCTCTTTCTGTTTCACACATGTCCCACAGAAATTAGGTTAAACAAAAGAGTGGCACAGGACTTCCCAACAATAAGACTAGAAGCTTGAAGATGCGTCATATCTTCAAAATTACGAGATAAAGTAATTTGTAACCTAAATTTCTATTTCTAGGCAATTTATCAATCAGGTATGGAAGTAAAATTAGAACATTTTCATAATGTAAAGCTTCGAAATTAATTTATCCTCCATGCACTCTTTCAGAAAAATAACGGAAAAAATATTTCATTATGTCAAGTGTGCAGACTTCATTTTGTCAAAAAAGCCTTCCTGCACTGCCAGAATATCTCCTTTGAGAACTCTGCCATTTGGGATGGACAGCAATATGGTTGTTTACTGAAACTGAGGCAAACCTGGACTTAAGTCACCATCTAGTTATGAAAAGGAGGAAGCAACTTAGAGAAAAAAAATATAGAAAAAAAAGAAAATCAACAGATACATTACAAAGAATGTCTAAACAAACATATCCAATGAAAAGTGGAAAAAAAAGACAAAAGGTGGGAATAAATAATCAACCCTTCAATGCAGAAACATAGATGTAGATTCACAAGACAGAACAGGAAACAAAGAACCATGACCTCTCCAAATGAACAAAACAAGGGACCAGTGACTGACCCTAATGAGATGGCTGTATGTGAACTCTGACCAATAATTTACAATATCAATTTAAAGGAAACTCAGTGATCTCCAAGATAGCACAGAAATGCAATTCAGAAATTTATCAGAGAAAATTAACAAAAAATTAATAAAAAATAGAATATTTGAACTAAGAAATACATTTGCTGAACTGAAAAGTTTATCAGAGTCTCTCAACAGCACAACAGATCAAGCATAGAAAAGAATCAGTGAGCTTGAATACAGGCTATTTTAAAATACACAGAGGTGGAAAAAAGGAATGAAAAGAAATGAAGATTGCCTGCAATACCTAGAAAATTACCTCAAAAAACCAAATCAAAGAATTATTGGTCTTCATAAAGGAGTTGAGCAAGTGCAAGGGGTAGAAAGCTTATTCAAGTAAATTGTAAGAGAAAACTTTTGAAAATTTTAGAAAGGGGTGATTATCCATGTACAGGAAGATCAGACAACACCAAACAGATTTGATCCAAATAACACTACCCTAAGACATATAATAATCAGACTCTCATATGTCAAGCACAGAAAGAGGATCCTAAAAGCAGCAAAAGAAAATAAGGAAATAACATGCAAAGGAGCTTCAATTCATCTGGCAACAGACTTTTCAATGTAAACCAAACAGGCCAGGAAAGAGTGGGACAACGTGTTCAAAGTGCTGAAAGAAAAAAACCTGTCATTCAAAAATACTGTGTCCAGAGTAGCTATCCTTCAACTATTAAGGAGAGATAAAGTCTTTCCCAGAAAAACAAACACTGAGAGAATTTGCCACCACCAGAAACATCCTACAAGAAATGCTAAAGGGAGTACTTCAATCTGAAAAACAAAACCACTAAGTGCAAAAAAAAAAAACAAAAAAACACACATTTAAAAGTATAAAACCTACTGATAAAATTAAGTAAAATCAAATCCAAAATACTCTAATACTGGAATTGAGTTGTGCATTCCATTCTAATATAAAGCCCAAATGACAAATTTATCAAAAACAAAAATACCTACAGCAATCTGTTAAGAGATAGAAAATTTAAAAATATGTACATTGAGACAATGTAAAGTAAAAATATGCGGAGATGAAATAAAAATATGGAGGGTTTTTTCAGTTTCTGGTTTGTTTGTTTCTATTTATCTGTGATCTAAAATAACTTGTCATTTCTTTAAAATATTTTGCTATATCTATAAATCGTTTTTTGCAAACCTCATGGTAACCACAATATAAAAACCTATAATAGATTCACTAAAAATAAAAAGCAACTAATTAAAACATACTATCAGACAAAATCACACAACCACAAAGGACAGTAGGAAAGGAAGAGCGGAGTTACAAAACAATCAGAAAACAGGCACAAAAAAATGGCAGTAGTAAGTCTTTACCTATCAATAATAACACTGAATGTAAATGAACTAAATAAAATTCTACAAAGAGAGACTAAGAAGGCCACTATATAACAATAAAAACATCAATTCAGCAAGATTATATACTAATTCTAAATATATATGCACCCAAAACTGGAGCACCCAGATATACAAAGCAAATATTATTATCTCTAAAGGGAGAGGTTGACTCCAATAAAATAAAAGTTAAGAACCTCAACTGCCCACTCTCAGTAGTGAACAGACCATCCAGACAGAAAATCAACAAGGAAACATCAGCATTAACATACATGCTAGATCAAATAGGCTTAACTGACATTTGCAGAACATTTCAACAAACTGCCAAAGAATACACATTCTTTTCATCAGCACATGGAACATCCACCAGAATGGACCATATCATAGGCCAGAAAACAAATCTCGATACATTTTAAAAAGTACAAATCATATCAAGTATGTTTTCTGGCCACAATAAAATAAAACTAGAAATCAATAACAATAGGAACTATGAAAAATGCAAAAACACATGGAAATTAAATAACTTGCTTCTGAACAATTATTGAGTCAATAAAGAAATTAAAAAGAAAATTTAATCTTTTCTTGAAATAAATGAAAATGGAAGTAAAACATACTTAAGTCTACGAGACATAGCAAAAGCACTAGTGAGAGATTAGTTTTTAGCAATAAAAAGCTAAACCAAAAAAGGAGAAAGCCTTCAAATAAACAATCTAACAATTTATTTCAAGGAACTAGGAAAACTAGAACAAATCAAACCCAAGATTAGTAAAAGAAAAGAAATGATAAAGATCAGAGCAGAAATGAATAAAATGAATAAAATAAATAGAAAACAACACAAAAGATTAACAAAATAAAAGCTGTTTATCTGAAGAAAAAAAAGAAAATGGACAAATCTTTAGTTAGACCTAAAAAACAGGAGAGAAGACCCAAATAAAATCAGAAACAAACAAACAAACAAAAGACATAACAACTGTGACTTCAGGACTATAAAGAGTGATTAGAAACTATGATGAACAACTATATACCAACACACTGGGCAACCTAAAAGAAATAAATTCCTGGACCCACTAAGATGGAACCATTAAGAAATAGAAAACCTTAACAAACCAATAATGATTAATGAGACTGCAGCTGTAATAAAAAGTCTTCCATTAAAGAAAAACCCAGGATCTGATGGCTTTACCACTGAATCCTAAAAACATTTAAAGAATAACTAATGCCAAGCCTACTCAAGCTCTTCAAAAACGATGAAGAGGAGAGAATACTTCCAAGCTCACTCTGTGATGCCAGCATTATCTTGATACCAAAACCAGACAAGAACACAACAAAAAAGGAAAACAACAGGCCAATAAATATCACTCATAAACATAGATGCAAAATCCTGAACAAAATACTAGCAAACTTTTTTTTAACTTTTAAGTTCAAGGGTACAAATGCAGGTTTGTTATATATGTAAACTATATAACAAATGCATTATTTGCAAATGTTTTCTCCCATTCTGTAGGTTGTCTGTTTACTCTGTAGATAGTTTCTTCTGCTGTGCGGAAGCTCTTCAGTTTAATTTGATCTCGCTTGTCAATTTTTTATTTTATTGCAATTGATACTAGCAAACTTAATTCAACAACACATTAGAAAAATAGTTTGCCATGATCAAGTGGAATTAATCCCCGAGATGCAAAGGTGATTGAACACATGCAAACCAATAAATGTGATACATTATGTTAACAGAATCAAGGACAAAACCCATATGATCATTTTAATACAGGCTATAAAAGCATTCAATATAAATTTAACATCTCTTAATGACAAAAGCTCTCAACAAACTGAGTATAGAAAAAAAGACATCTCAAAATAATAAAGGTCGCATAGAAGAAACCCACAGCTAACATTGTTGTTGTATTGAATGGATAAATACTAAAAGTGTTTCCTCGAAGATCTGGAACATGACAAAGATGGCCACTGTTACCACTGTTATTCAACATAGAACTAGAAGTCCAGGCCAGAGAAATTAGTCAAGAGAAAGAAATAAATGTTATCCAGTTGAAAAGGAAGACAGATCCTGACTTACTACTGAACTCTGGTGAAGACTGAATAAACTGAATGTTGAATATTGCTCTTCAGCTAACAACATGACCTGAATTACCCATTATTAATTATATGGAATCAGATCCACACAGCCAAAAAGTACTACTCCATTATCAAATGGAGGTGTTACATAAGATACTTACCCCAAGCAAGCCCTAAAGGCCCAAATAAGTGACACACACTGTTTGCTTACACTTTTTAGAATACTTGCTTCGGCCACACTGTTATCTCTCTCTTGATTTTCATCCATGGCCTTATGAAGTGTTCACCTAAGATGAGACTGTTTTCACATATATGGCTCTACATAATAATGCCTGTCAAAAGTTGACAGATGTGGCTTCATACACCCACTCAGGGGAAATAGAAAGACCAACAAAGAAAAGAAATCCTCACAATGGGCAGAGCTTTAAGCAGTATGTCATTCTGTATACTTAGCCTAGAAGGAAAGAACACCTAAGTTCAGAATATACACTAATTCATAAGCAGTGATTAATGGTCTGGCCACAAAAGTCAGAGATTTGGAAGGAATACAACTGGTGATAATACTAATTGAGGATGGGTCGGGGGTTAACTCCTCCAAATAGGTTGAGAGTCATAGAATACTCAAGTTCCATGTAAATGCTCATAGAAAGTTGACTCTGCAGCAGAAGATTTTTAACAACCCAAAAGACAAGATGGCCTTTTCTGTAGACATCAATCTACCTTCTTCCTTGGTCAGTGCACCTCTAGTTCAAATAAGGTACCACTTCCCCAGCCAAGGTAGACATAGTGAGGAAAGTATCAGAGGGTTAGGGAAGTTTCAATTTTCTAAGTCCTCTAAAATCAAGTAAATATTGCTATTCCTTTTGTCAGGATCTTTTCTAAGTAATTCCCTAACTTCCATATAAAAAAACAAACAAACAGAATTGATAACTTAAATGGTATTTTAATTTAACTAACAAAATCTGACTTGGAGTTTGATTGTTAGCAGTCTCAGCCCTACAGTTTCAGGTAGTAACAAAAACACTCTGAAATTTCTGGAATTCATTGTTTTTTTTTTTTTGAGGTGAAAATCTCAGGATTTAAGATTTTAGTTATCTTACATTAAATCATCCATACCAGCAGAAGTAACCAAAATATTTTGGAGTTTCAGTGTTTCTCATTTTCTTGATATTATTCCATAACAAATGTCCTAGATGTTTGCTTTCAGTGAGTACTTGGTTTTAAGTTACCACATATAATAAACTAACTAGCTGTTTTATTACTGCATGCTATGAGCTGGAATATAAATGGGTGTCTCACAATCTTATTCCTCATCTCAGCTAGATAAGCAATTTCAAATACTCTTAAGTTTCCTTGAGATTCTGTTGCCTACAAGCTACTTTTTAGAACCAGTTTCTATATCACTTTGTGTTAGTTAGTTGCAAATAATAGAAATCAACTCTGGCTAACTTAAGCAAAAGAAGAATCTATTGTGAGGATAATGGGTCTCTCACAGAATCAAATGAGAATCTGAGAAACCATAGCAACATGCAATTTACCCATGTAACAAATCTGCACATGTACCTCTGAAATGAAAATACAAGTAGAGGAAAAAAGGAAAAGCTGAGCAACCAAGCCTCAGCAAGTACAAGCACAAAGGAAGTTCCAAAGATCTACACAATGCAATTAATATGGTATTTGCCATATAACAATGAAGACAATGTACACTCAAATCTAACTAACTTAATCCTTGTGACCTCCTACACAGCCAAATTTTCAGAATAGCAAGACTGATTGATCCAGTTTATGTAATGCGCCCATGACCAGCAGCTTTGAAACACTATGATTCACAGTCCCTTTAAGATCACACAGAAAGCGGAAAGGGCATTTCTGAAAACAAAAGCAGGATGCTGTTACCACAAAAAAAAGGAGAGAAAAACAACACATACACACAACATTAACAATGACTCAAATGATAGTTCCTTATGTACAAAATATCAGAAGAATAAAGATGACAGGTAAAAAGACAAAAATCATTAATATATATTTCTATTGTTAAGTTCACTGTCAAAAATTTAGGGTGAGGCAAACAATATGCTTCATCTTACCTGTTTTCTAATACAAATTTCATTTTTTTTTTAGTTCAGGGGTACATGACCAAGTTTGTTATGTAAGTAAACTTCTATCATGGGGGTTTGTTGTACAAATTATTTTGTTACACAGGTATTAAACCTGATACCTATTACTTATTTTTCCTGATCCTCTCCCTCCTCCCACCCTCCATCCTCCTCCTTCTGATAGGCCCCAGTGTGTGTTGTTCCCATCTATGTGTCCATGTGTTGTCATCATTTAGCTCCCTCTTACATGTGAGAACACAAGGTATTTGGTTTTCTGTCCTGTATTAGTTTGCTAGGGATAATGGCCTCCAGCTCCACCCATGTCCCTGCAAAGGACATGAACTCGTTTTTATGGCTGCATAGTATTGCATGGTGTATATGTACCACATTTTCTGTATCCAGTCTATGATTTATTTTTAATTTTTTTAAATTATACTTTAAGGTCTAAGGTACATGTGGACAACAAGCAGGTTTGTCACATAGGTATACATGTGCCATGTTGGTTTGCTGCACCCATTAACTCACCATTTATATTAGGTGTTTCTCCTAATGTTATCCCTCCCCCTGCCCCCCACCCCATGACAGGACCTGCGATGTGATGTTCCCCGCCCTGTGTCCAAGTGTGCTCATTGTTCAATTCCCACCTATGAGTGAGAACATGCAGTGTTTGGTTTTCTGTCCTTATGATAGTTTGCTCAGAATGATGCTTTCCAGCTGCACGCAAGTTCCTGCAAAGGACAGGAACTCATCCTTTTTTATGGCTGCATAGTATTCCATGGTGTATATGTGCTACATTTTCTTAATCCAGTCTATCATTGATGGACATTTGGGTTGGTTCCAAGTCTTTGCTATTGTGAATAGTGCCACAATAAACATACATGTGCATGTGTCTTTATAGTAGCATGATCTATAATCTTTTGGGTATATACCCAGTAATGGGATGGCTGGGTCAAATGGTCTTTCTAGTTCTAGATCCTTGAGGAATCGCCACATTGACTCTACAATGGTTGAACTAGTTTACACTCCCACCAACAATGTAAAAGCATACCTATTTCTCCACATCCTCTCCAGCACCTGTTGTTTCCTGACTTTTTAATGATCGCCATTCTAACTGGTGTGAGATGCTATCTCATTGTGGTTTTGATTTGCATTTCTCTGATGACCAGTGATGATGAGCATTTCTTCATGTGCCTCTTGGCTGCATAAATGTCTGCTTTTGAGACATGTCTGTTCACTTCCTTTGCCCACTTTTTGATGGGGTTGTTTGTTTTTTTCTTGTAAATTTGTTTAAGTTCTTTGTAGATTCTGGATATTAGCCCTTTGTCAGATGGATAGATTGCAAAAATTTTCTCCCATTCTATAGGTTGCCTGTTCACTCTGATGGTAGTTTATTTGCTGTGCAGAAGCTCTTGAGTTTAATTAGACCCGATTTGTCAATTTTGGCTTTTGTTGCCATTGCTTTTGGTGTTTTAGACATGAAGTCCTTGCCCATGCCTATGTCCTGAATGGTATTGCCTAGGTTTTCTTCTAGGGTTTTTATGGTTTTAGGTCTAAAATTTAAGTCTTTAATCCATCTTGAATTAATTTTTGTATAAAGTGTAAGGAAGGGATCCAGTTTCAGCTTTCTACATATGGCTAGCCCATTTTACCAGCGCCATTTATTAAATAGGGAATCCTTTCCCCATTTCTTGTTTTTGTCAGGTTTGCCAAGGATCAGATGGTTGTAGGTGTGTGGTGTTATTTCTGAGGCCTCTGTTCTGTTCCATTGGTCTATATCTCTGTTTTGGTACCAGTACCATGCTGTTTTGGTTACTGTAGCCTTGTAGTATAGTTTGAAGTCAGGTAGCATGATGCCTCCAGCTTTGTTCTTTTTGCTTAGGATTGTCTCGGCAATGCGGACTCTCTTTTGGTTCCATATGAACTTTAAAGTAGTTTTTTCCAATTCTGTGAAGAAAGTCATTGGTAGCTTGATGGGGATGGCATTGAATCTATAAATTACCTTGGGTGGTATGGCCGTTTTCATGATATTGATTCTTCCTATCCACGAGCATGGAATGTTCTTCCATTTGCTTGTGTCCTCTTTCATTTAGTTGAGCAGTGGTTTGTAGTTCTCCTTGAAGAGGTCCTTCACATCCCTTGTAAGTTGGATTCCTAGGTATTTTATTCTCTTTGTAGCAATTGTGAATGGGAGTTCACTCATGATTTGGCTCTCTGTTTGTCTGTGATTGGTGAATAGGAATGCTTGTGATTTCTGCACATTGACTTTGTATCCTGAGACTTTGCTGAAGCTTATTAGCTTAAGGAGGTTTTGGGCTGAGACTATGGGGTTTTCTAAAGATACAATCATGTCATCTGCCAACAGAGACAATTTGAATTCCTTTTTTCCTAATTGAATATCCTTTATTTCTTTCTCTTGCCTGATTGCCCTGGCCAGAACGTCCAACACTATATTGAATAGGAGTGGTGAGCAAGGGCATCCTTGTCTTGTGCCAGTTTTCAAAGGAAATGCGTCCAGTTATTGCCCATTCAGTATGATATTGGCTGTGGGTTTGTCATAAATAACTCTTATTATTTTGAGAGACGTTCCATGAACACCTAGTTTATTGAGAGTTTTTAGCATGAAGGGGTGTTGAATTTTGTCAAAGGCCTTTTCTGCATCTATTGAGATAATCATGTGGTTTTTGTTGTTCATTCTGTTTATGTGATGGATTATGTTTATTGATTTGCCTATGTTGAACCAGCCTTGTATCCCAGGGATGAAGCTGACTTGATTGTGGTGGATAAGCTTTTTGATGTGCTGCTGGGTTCAATTTGCCAGTATTTTATTGAGGATTTTTGCATCGATGTTGATCAGGGAGGGATATTGGTCTACAATTCTCTTTTTTTGTTGTGTCTCTGCCAAGCTTTGGTATCAGGATGATGCTGGCCTCATAAAATGATTTAGGGAGGATTCCCTCTTTTTCTATTGATTGGACTAGTTTCAGAAGGAATGATACCAGCTCCTCTTTGCACCTCTGGTAGAATTCAGCTGTGAGTCTGTCTGGTCCTGGAGTTTATTTTTTGGTTGGTAGGCTATTAATTATTGGCTCAATTTCAGAGCCTGTTATTGGTCTATTAAGAGACACAAGTTCTTCCTTGTTTAGTCTTGAGAGTATGTATGTGTCCAGGAATTTATCCATCTCTCCTAGATTTTCTAGTTTATTTGCATAGAGGTGTTTATAGTATTCTCTGATGGTAGTTTGTATTTCTGTGGGATCGGTGGTGATATCCCCTTTGTCATTTTTTTATTGTGTCTATTTGATTCTTCTCTCTTTTCTTCTTTATTAGTCTTGCTAGTGGTCTATCAATTTTGTTGATCTTTTCAAAAAAACCAGCTCCTGGATTCATTGATTTTTTGAAGGGTTTTTTGTGTCTCTATTTCCTTCAGTTCTGCTCTGATCTTAGTTATTTCTTGCCTTCTGCTAGCTTTTGAATTTTTTTGCTCTCGTTTCTCTAGTTCTTTTAATTGTGATGTTAGGGTGTCAATTTTAGATCTTTCCTACTTTCTCTTGTGGGCATTTAGTGCTATAAATTTCCCTCTACACACTGCTTTAAATGTGTCACGGATATTCTGGTACGTTGTGTCTCTGTTCTCATTGGTTTCAAAGAACATCATTATTTCTGCCTTCATTTTGTTATTTACCCAGTAGTCACTGAGAGGCAGGTTGTTCAGTTTCCATGTAGTTGTGTGGTTTTGAGTAAGTTTCTTAATCCTGAGTTCTAATTTGATTGTACTGTGGTCTGAGAGACACTTTCTTGTAATTTCTGTTCTTTTACATTTGCTGAAGAGTGCTTTACTTCCAACTATGTGGTCAATTTTGGAATAAGTGCAATGTGGTGCTGAGAAGACTGTATATTCTGTTGATTTGGGGTGGAGAGTTCTGTACATGTCTATTAGGTCCACTTGGTGCAGAGCTGCGTTCAAGTCCTGGATATCCTTTTTAACCTTCTGTCTCGTTGATCTGTCTAATATTGACAGTGGGGTGTTAAAGTCTCCCATTATTATTGTGCAGGAGTCTAAGTGTATTTGTAGATCTCTAAGGACTTGCTTTATGAATCTGAGTGCTCCTGTATTGGGTGCATATATATTTAGGATAGTTAGCTCTTCTTGTTGAATTGATCCCTTTACCATTATATAATGGCCTTCCTTGTCTCTTTTGATCTCTGTTGGTTTAAAGTCTGTTTTATCAGAGACTAGGATTGCAACCCCTGCTTTTTTTTGTTTTCCATTTGCTTGGTAGATATTCCTCCATCCCTTTGTTTTGAGCCTATGTGTGTCTCTGCACATGAGATAGGTCTCCTGAATACAGTACACTGATGGGTCTTGAGTCTTTATCCAATTTGCCAGTCTGTGTCTTTTAATTGGGGCATTTGGCCCATTTACATTTAAGGTTAATATTGTTATGTGTGAATTTGATCCTGTCATTATGATGTTAGCTGTTTATTTTGCCTGTTAGTTGATGCAGTTTCTTCCTAGCCTCGATGGTCTTTACAATTTGGCATGTTTTTGCAGTGGTTGGTACTGGTTGTTCCTTTCCATGTTTAGTGCTTCCTTCAGGAGCTCTTGTAAGGCAGGCCTAGTGGTGACAAAATCTCTCAGTGTTTGCTTGTCTGTAAAGAATTTTATTTCTCCTTCACTTATGAAGCTTAGTTTGGCTGGATATGAAATTCCGGGTTAAAAATTGTTTTCTTTAACAATGTTGAATACTGGCCCCCACTTTCTTCTGGCTTGTAGGGTTTCTGCCGAGAGATCAGCTGTTAGTCTGATGGGCTTCCCTTTGTGGGTAGCCCAACCTTTCTCTCTGGCTGCCCTTAATATTTTTTCCTTCATTTCAACCTTGGTGGGCCTGATAATTATGTGTCTTGGGGTTGCTCTTCTCGAGAAGTATCTCTGTGGTGTTCTCTGTATTTCCTGAATTTGAATGTTGGCCTGCCTTGCTAGGTTGTGGGAGTTCTCCTAGATCATATCCTGAAGAGTGTTTTCCAACTTGGTTCCATTCTCCCCATCATTTTCAGGTACACCAATCAGACACAGATTTGGTCTTTTCACTTAGTCTCATATTTCTTGGAGGCTTTGTTCATTTCTTTTTACTCTTTTTTCTCTAAGCTTCTCTTCTTGCTTTATTTCATTAATTTGATCTTCAATCACTGATACCCTTTCTTCCACTTGATCGAATCAGCTCTTGAAGCTTGTGTGTATATCACGTAGTTCCTTTGACATGGTTTTCAGCTCCATCAAGTCGTTTAAGGTCTTATCTACACTGTTTATTCTGGTTAGCCATTTGTTTAATCTTTTTTTGAGGTTTTTAGCTTCCTTGCAATGGGTTTGAACGTCCTCCTTTAGCTCGGAGAAGTTTGTTACTACCAACCTTCTGAAGCCTACTTCTGTCAGCTCATCAGAGTCATTCTCCTTCCAGCTTTGCTCCATTGTTGGTGAGAAGCTGCAATCCTTTAGAGGAGAAGAGGGTCTCTGGTTTTTAGAATTTTCAGCTTTTCTGCTCTGGTTTCTCCCTATCTTTGTGGTTTTATCTACCTTTGGTCTTTCATGTTGGTGACCTACAGATGGAGTTTTGGTGTGGATTTCCTTTTTGTTGATGTTGATGGTATTCTTTTCTGTTTGTTAGTTTTCCTTCTAACAGTCAGGTCCCTCAGCTGCAGGTCTGTTGGAATTTACTGGAGGTACACTCCAGACCCTGTTTGCCTGGGTATCACCAGCGAAGGCTGCAGAACAGCAAATATTGCTGCCTGATGCTTCTTCTGGAAGCTTTGTCCCAGATAGGCACCAGCCTGTATGAGGTGTCAGTTGGCCCCTACTGGGAGGTGTCTCCCAGTTAGGTTACACGGGGGTCAGGGACCCACTGGAGGAGTCAGTCTGTCCATTCTCTGAGCTCAAACACCATGCTGGGACGTTTAAGTCTACAGAAGTTTCTGCTGCCTTTTATTCAGCTATGCCCTGCCCACAGATGTGGAGACTACAGAGGCAGCTGGCCTTGCTCTGCTGCGGTGGGCTCTGCCCAGTTTGAGCTTCCCTGGTCACTTTGTTTACCTACTCAAGACTCAGCATAGGCGGGTGCCCCTGCCCCTGCCAGGCTGCTGCCTCACAGGTCGGTCTCAGGCTGCTGCACTAGGAGCGAGCAAGGCTCCTTGGGTTTGGGATCTGCCGAGCCAGGCAGAGATATAATCTCCTGGTGTGCCATTTGCTAAGACCATTGGAAAAGCACAACATTTGGGTAGGAGTGTCCCATTTTTCCAGGTACCATCTGTCATGGCTTCCCTTGGCTAGGAAAGGGAAATACCCTGACTCCTTGTGCTTCCTGGGTGAAGTGATGCCCCGCCCTGCTTTGCCTCACCCTCCGTGGGCTGCACCCACTGTCCAACCAGTCCCAATGAGATGAACCAGGTACCGCAGTTGGAAATGCAGAAATCACCCATCTTCTGTGTCAATCACGCTGAGAGATGCAGTCCGGAGCTGTTCCTATTCGGCCATCTTGTAATGGACCCTAACCAGTCTATGACTGATGAACATTTAGGTTGATTCCATGTCTTTGCTATTGTGAATAGTGTTGCAATGAATATATGTGTGCATGTAACTTTATGATAAGACAATTTATACTTTTTAGTGTGTATACCCCGTAATGGGATTGCTGAGTCTAATGGTATTTCTGTTTTTAGGTCTTTGAGGAATTGCCACACTGTCTTCCAGAATGATTGACTAATTTATCCTTCTACCAATAGTGCATAAGCATTCCTTTTTCTCTGCAATCTAGCCAGCATCTGTTATTTATTAACTTTTTAATAGCTATTCTAACTGGTAAGAAATGGCATCTCACTGTAGATTCAGTTTTCTTATTATTATTTCATTCTTTGATTTAATTTGGTTGTAAGATAAGAAAATTTGTTTATGTTTGTTTGTATTTAAGTAACATGATGATAATAAAGATCATTTATGCTAACTCTGAGGATCTGTGAAAAGTTGTTTTTTTTTTAAAGTGGTCCATTTTAAGAGCCTTATACAAAAAAAATCTGGATCCATATCTCTATATAAGAAACTAACTCAAGATGGATTAAAGACTTATATGTAAGACCTGTGAACATCCTAGAAGAAAACCTAGGAAAATGCCTTCTAAACATTGGCTTAGGCGAAGAATTTATGACCTATTCCTCAAAAGCAAATGCAATATAAACAAAAATAAACAAGTGAGACTTGATTAAATTAAAAAGCTTCTGCATAGCAAAACAATAAATAGAGTAAACAGATAACCTTCAGATTGGGAGAGAATATTTGCATACTCTGCATCTGACAACTCAACAAGACTAAAACAGATAACCCTATTAAAAAGCAGGCAAAAGATATGAACAGACATTTTCCTAAAAAAGACATACAAGTGGCATACAAGCATTTGTAAAAGTTCTCAATGTCACTAATCATCACAGAAATGCAAATCAAAACCACAATGTGGTGTCATCTCACACCAACCAGAAAGGCTGTTATTGAAAAGTAAAAAACCAACAGATGTTGGTGAGGATGTGGAGAAAAGGGAACTCATACACTAAAGGTGGGTATGTAAATTAGTACCAGTTCTATGAAAAGCAGCATGGAGATTTCTCAAAGAACTAAAAATGTAACTACCAGTCGATACAACATTCCCACTATTGAGTATCTGCCCAAAGGAAAAAAATCATTATATCAAAAAGACACCTGTACTCATATTTTATTACAAAACTATTCACAATAGCAGAGATATGGATTCATCCTAAGTGTGTATTAATAGATGATTAGATAAAGAAAATTATATATATGTATATGTATGTGTGTATATATATATATATTTATACATATCTCACAGACCATTACACACACATACACACACACACACTCACACATCATGGCATACTACCCTGCTATATTAAATAATGAAATAATGTCCTTTTCAGCAACATAAATGAAGCTGGAGGTCCTTCTCCTAAGTGAAACAACTCAGAAACAGAAAGTCAGCTACTGCATGTCCTCACTTGTAAGTGGAAGCTCAACAAAGGGTTCATATGGACACACAGAGTGGAATAATAGACATTGGAGGCTACAAAGCAGGGTGGGTGGGAGGGGCTGAGGGTTAAAAAATTAACTGTTGAGCACAATGTATAGAATATTCAAATGTATTCAATTTGAATATTTTAGCTATGCTATTTTACTTTTCATATATATTTTAGAGTAAGCTTCTCAATGTCTACAAAAATCTTTCATAGACTTTGATAGGCATTACATTAAACCTATGGATCAATTTGAGAATTGAGAATTGACATATTTACTGTGTTGAGTCTTCCAATTTATAAACACAATATGCTTCTCCATTTATATTACTTTATTTCTTTCATTAGCATTTTGTAATTTTTATCACACAGATCCTATATATATTTTACTATATTAATACTCAAGTTTATTATTTTTGGAATCAATGTAAAAGTATTTTTAATTTCAGTTTTCATGTTCATTGCTAGTATAGATAATCTGCTTTGATTATCTACACTAAATGATTATCATGTGGTATCCTTTCAATGCAGCATACTTTAATACCTAGAATTTATTCACCCTAGAGGGCACCTATTCAGGTGTAACAGCACTATTTTGCTCTCTTACATCATTTGCTTAAATATTTCATAAATTTTTATGTAGGAGATAAATGGAAAAACAAAGATAAATGTTGCTCCTAATAAATGTATGAGTATTCTGAAAGTAAACAGATTTTCCATGAGACACATGCTTACAGGATCAAACATTTTCAAACAGTTTCATCTTTTCACATGATTATGCATACAAAATATTTGCTTAAATGTGCATAAAAAATCAATGTTCTATTCATGTTCATCATCCAATTTTAAAATATTTTTAGTTATTTGTTTGACAAGGCACAATTATGGGTGGGTTTGTTTGCTTTCACTGATGAGTAAATTTGAAATTATTAGGTTTTACAGATAATTATTTTTGAAATATCTAAATAGAAAGGAAAAAACTTGAATACATTTGAAACATCAAAATATTGACTAAATTCTGTGTAATTACATATTTATCTTATATGTAATGTTTAACTCACTGAATATGGCATCTTATTTTAATAAGTTTTCAGAATAAAATCAGTGTGAGAATACACAACTCAAAGGTGTTTAAAGTTTCATGAGTTCTGGAATACATCCACTAGATTTCAATTTTATATTTAGACTTTTTTTTACATTTTATTTTTTAAAAGAGAGGGTCTCATTTAGTCACACAGGCTAGAGTGCAGTGGTACAATCATAGCCCATTGCAGCCTCAAACTCCTGGGCTCAAGCGATCCTCCTGCCTCAGCTTCTGAAGTGGCTAAGACTACAGGCATGTGCCACCACGCCTGGCTAATTTTTTTTTATTTTTGGTAGAGATGGGCTCTTGCTGTGCTGCCCAGGGTGGTCTCAAACTTCTGAGCTCAAGCAATTCTCCTGCCTCATCCTCCCAAAGCAGCAGAATTACAGGTGTAAGCTACCATGCCCAACCAACTTAGAGATGGACTTTTACAGCTATAAAGAAAATGGAGGATATTTAGTTCAATACTTTTATTTTACATATGAGAAAACTGAGGCCCACAGAGTGTAAGTAGATTATCCAAGATTCTACAGCCCTTAAATGGCAGCATTGGGGACTTGCACCTAGAAATTTTGATTCCCGGTGTATTAGTCTGTTTTCACGCTGCTGATAAAGACATATCCAAGATGGGAAGAAAAAATCGTTTAATTGGACTTACAGTTCCACATGGCTGGGGAAGCCTCAGAATCATGGCAGGAGATGAAAGGCACTTCTCACATGGTGGTGGCAAGAGAAAATGAGAAAGATTCAAAAGCAAAAACCCCTGATAAAACCATCAGATCTTGTGAGTCTTATTCACTACCCGAGTACAGTATGGGGGAACCACCCCCATGATTCATATTATCTCTTACTGGGTCCCTCCTACAACACACAGGAATTATGGGAGTACAATTCAAGATGTGATTTGCGTGGGGACACAGAGCCAAACCATACCACCCAGTCCACCATTCTCTCAATTAGCTACAATTGGTATGAATAAATGATTCATCAATTATTCAATCAAATCTTGGCATATTCTGTCAAAATAATCATTTCCCACACAATTGTACACATCAGGTAATCCATTTGATTCACTAACTGGCAAGTGTACTAGAGTGGCCATCCTTCAATCAAGTATTTTCATAAAACAAACACTAGCTTTTAATTCATTATATGCCAGGTGTTTTAACTAAAGTTTCAGAGAGATTAATTATCTAACTTCAGAGTGAGGTAGATAAATGAAGTGATTTTTCTCACAAATTTAGAGAGAATACTCTTTATCTGAAATAGTCATAATTGAGGCAAGTATTTCTCTCAATCCAAAATAGTCAATGGCTAGAATGCCTCACTTCTGTCATTTATGCAAGTCCAGAAACTGATGACTACTATCTGTCCAATAATAAAATGATGGGTCTTCTCTAATCAGAAAATGAGATAATATGCCATCTATCTGAGTTTTAAAATTGTTACGTAGATTTAATATTTATTCATAAACACATTTCACAGAGTTTCTTACTATTTTAAAATTAGATATCATGCTGGGAAGCCACTGCAACACACTGCTATAAGAAGATGAGGAAATGACGCAGAAAAGGCCTTTGACAAAATTCAACAACACTTCATGATAAAAACTCTCAATAAATTAGGTATCGATGGGATGTATCTCAAAATAATAAGAGCTATCTATGACAAACCCACAGCGAGTATCATACGGAATGGGCAAAAACTGGAAGCATTCCCTTTGAAAACTGGTACAAGACAGGGATGCCCTCTCTCACCACTCCTATTCAACATAGTGCTGGAAGTTCTGGCCAGGGCAATCAGGCAGGAGAAGGAAATAAAGGGTATTCAATTAGGAAAAGAGGAAGTCAAATTGTCTCTGTTTGCAGATGATATGATTGTATATCTAGAAAACCCCATAGTCTCAGCCCAAAATCTCCTTAAGCTGATAAGCAACTTCAGCAAAGTCTCAGGATAAAAAATCAATGTACAAAAATCACAAGCATTCTTGTACACCAATCACAGACAGAGAGCCAAATCATGAGTGAACTCCCATTCACAATTGCTTCAAAGAGAATCAAATACCTAGGAATCCAACTTACAAGGGATGTGAAAGAACTCTTCAAGGAGAACTACAAACCACTGCTCAGTGAAATAAAAGAGGATACAAATGGAAGAACATTCCATGCTCATGGGTTGGAAGAATCAATATCGTGAAAATGGCCATACTGCTCAAGGTAATTTATAGATTCAATGCCATCCCCATCAAGCTACCAATGACTTTCTTCACAGAATTGGAAAAAACTACTTTAAAGTTCATATGGAACCAAAAAAGAGCCCGCATCACCAAGTCAATCCTAAGCCAAAAGAACTAAGCTGGAGGCATCATGCCACCTGACTTCAAACTATACTACAAGGCTACAATAACCAAAACAGCATGGTACTGGTACCACAACAGAGACATAAATCAATGGATCAGAACAGAGCCTTCAGAAATAATGCCGCATATCTACAACTGTCTGATCTTTGACAAACCTGACAAAAACAAGCAATGGGAAAAAGATTCCCTATTTAATAAATGGTGCTGGGAAAACTGGCTAGCCATATGTAGAAAGCTGAAACTGGATCCCTTCCTTACACCTTATACAAAAATTAATTCAAGATGGATTAAAGACTTACATGTTAGACCTAAAACCATAAAAACCCTAGAAGAAAACCTAGGCAATACCATTCAGGACATAGGCATGGGCAAGGACTTCATGTCTAAAACACCAAAAGCAATGGCAACAAAAGCCAAAATTGACAAATGGGATCTAATTAAACTAAAGAGCTTCTGCACAGCAAAAGAAACTACCATCAGAGTGAACAGGCAACCTATAGAATGGGAGAAAATTTTTGCAGTCTACTCATCTGACAAAGGGCTAATATCCGGAATCTACAATGAACTCAAACAAATTTACAAGAAAAAAACAAACAACTCCATCAACAAGTGGGCAAAGGACATGAACAGACACTTCTCAAAAGAAGACATTTATGCAGCCAAAAAACACATGAAAAAATGCTCATCATCACTGGCCATCAGAGAAATGCAAATGAAAACCACAGTGAGATACCATCTCACACCAGTTAGAATGGCCATCATTAAAAAGTCAGGAAACAACAGGTGCTGGAGAGGATGTGGGGAATTAGGAACACTTTTACACTGTTGGTGGGACTGTAAACTAGTTCAACCATTGTGGAAGTCAGTGTGGCTATTCCTCAGGGATCTAGAACTAGAAAGACCATTTGACCCAGCCATCCCATTACTGGGTATATACCCAAAGGACTATAAATCATGCTGCTGTAAAGACACATGCACACGTATGTTTATTGCGGCACTATTCACAATAGCAAAGACTTGGAACCAACCCAAATGTCCAACAACGATAGACTGGATTAAGAAAATGTGGCACATATACACCATGGAATACTACGCAACCATAAAAAATGATGAGTTCATGTCCTTTGTAGGGACATGGATGAAACTGGAAAACATCATTCTCAGTAAACTATCGCAAGGACAGAAAACCAAACACCGCATGTTCTCACTCATAGGTGGGAATTGAACAATGAGAACACATGGACACAGGAAGGGGAACATCACACTCCAGGGACTGTTGTGGGGTGGGGTGTGGGGGGAGAGGGACAGCATTAGGAGTTATACCTAATGCTGAATGACGAGTTAATGGGTGCAGCACACCAACATGGCACATGGATACATATGTAACAAACCTGCACATTGTGCACATGTACCCTAAAACTTAAAGTATAATAATAATAATAATAAAAGAATGTAAAAAAATTTTAAAAAAGAAGATGAGGAAATGATTTTCAGCATTTAAAAATAATCTGTTGACAAACCAGAGTTTTTTTTTTTTGAGACAGAATATTGTTCTGTAACCCAGGCTGGAGTGCAGTGGCTCAAGCTCAGCTCACTGCAGCCTCTGCCTCCCAGGTTCAAGCAATTATCCTGACTCAGCCTCCTAAGTAGCTGGGATTATAGGCACGTGCCACCACGCCCGACTAATTTTTGTATTTTTAGTAGAGATGGGGTTTCACCATGTTGGTCAGGCTGGTCTCGAACTCCTGACCTCGTGATCCGCCTGTCTTGGCCTCCCAAAGTGCTGAGATTACAGGCATGAGCCACCGTGCCCGGCCGACAAGCCAGATTTAAATAGAACTTTCGTGCTGGAAGGCAGAGAAAACTGAATAGAACTGGAGGCCATTGTCCTAAGCAAACTAATGAAGAAACAGAAAACGAAATAATGCGTGTTCTCCCTTAAAAGTGGGAGCTAAACAATGAGAACACATAGATTCTAGGAAGGAAAAACAGACACTGGGCCTACTTGAAGGTGGAGGATGGGAGCAGGGAGAGGATATGTTGATGGGCATCTAGGATGATTCCATGTTTTGCTACTGTGAATAGTGCTATGATGAGCACATGCGTGCATGTGTCTTTTGAATTGAAAGGTAGTTCCATTTTAAGTCTTTGAAAAATCACCAAACTGCTTTTCACAGTGGCTGAGCTAATTTACATTCCTACCGACAGTGTATAAGCATTCCCTTTTCTCCACAACCACACCAGCATCTGTAATTATTATTATTGTTGTTGAACTTTCTAATAATAATCATTCTGACTGGTGCAGGATGGTACCACTTTGTGGTTTTGATTTGCATTTCTGTAATGATTAGTGATGTTGAGCATTGTTTCATATGCTTGTGAGCCGCATGTATGTCGTCTTTTGAAAAAAAAAAAAAAAAAAGAAAAGTGTCTGTTCATGTCCTTTGCCTACTTTTTAATGGTTTTCTTTTTTTCTGTTTTTTAAACTTTTATTTTAGGTTCAGAGGTACATGTATAGGTTTGTTATATAGGTAAACTGCATGTTACAGGGGTTTGGTTTAGAGATAATTTTGTCACCTGGATAACAAGAACAGTACCTGATAAATATTGTTCCTTATCCTCTTTCTCCTTATGCCTTCCACCCTCACCTCAAATCAGCCCCAGTGTCTGTTGTTCCCTTCCTAGAATCCATGTGTTCTCATTGTTTAGCTCCTACTTGTAATAATATGCAGTATTTAGTTTTCCATTTCTGCATTAGCTTGCTTAAAATAATGTCCTCCAGCTCTATCCATGTTGCTGCAAGGAACATGATACCATTTTTTATAACTGCATAGTATTCCATGGTGTATATGTACCACATTTTCTTTATCCAGTCTACCATTGATGGGTATTTAGGTTGTTTCCATATCTTTGTTATTGTAAATAATGAATTTCAAAGAATTTCTTGATTTCTACCTTGATTTCATTGTTTACTCAGAAGTCATTCAGGAGAAGATTGTTTTATTTCTATGTAATTGAATGGTTTTGAGAAGTTTGCTTAGTATTCATTTCTATTTTTATTGCACTGTTGTTGAAGAGTGTGTTTGTTATGTGATACAGTTTGGATCTGGGTCCCCGCCCAAATCTCATGTTGAAATATATACCCCAATGTTGGAGGTGAGGCCTGGTGAGAGGTGATTGGCTCAGGGGGGTGGATCCTTCATGAATGGTTTAGCACCATCCCCTTGGTGCTGCTCTTGTGATAGAGTTTTCATGAGATCTGGTTGTTTAAAAGTGAGTGGCACCTTCTTTCTCCCTCTCTTGGTCCTGCTCTTGCCACATAAGATGCCTGCTCCTGCTTTGCCTTCCACCATGAGTAAAAGCTTCCTAAGGCCTCCCCAGTACCAGATGCTGCTATGCTTCTTGTACAGCCTGTGGAACCATGAGCCAATAAAGCCTTTTTTTTTTAAATAAATTACCCAGTCTCCAGTATTCCTTTATAGCAGTGTAATAATGGACTAATACAGTATGTTTTCAGTTTTTTAATTTTCTGAGAGTTGTTTTATGGTGAATTGTGTGGTCAATTTTAGAGTATGAGCCATGTGTTGTAGATGAGAAGAATGTATATTCTGTTGTTTTGGGGTGGTGAGTTCAGTAGATGTCTGTTAGGTTTATTCGATGAAGTGTATAGTTGAGGTCCTGAATATCTTTGTTAGTTTTCTGCCTCAGTGATCTGTCTTATAGTGCCAGTGGGATGTTGAAGTCTCTCACTATTATTGCAGGGTTATCTAAGTCTCTTCATAGGTCTCTAAGAACTTGTTTTATGAGTACAGGTCCTCCTGTGTTAGGTGCATATATATTTAAGATAGTAAGGTCTTCTTGTTGAATTGAATCCATTATCATTATGTAATGTCCTTCTTTGTCAGTTTTGATCATTGTTAGTTCAAAGTCTGTTCTGTCTGAAACTAAAATAGCAACTCTTGCTTTTTTCTGTTTTCTGCTTCCTTGGTGTACTTTCTCCATTCCTTTACTTTATGCCTATGAGTGTCATTGCATGTGAGATGGATCTCTGGAAGACAGAATATAGTTGAGTCTTGCTTCTTTATCCAACTTGCCACTCTTGTGTTTTTAATTGAAGCATTTAGCCCATTTACATTCAAAGTTACTATTAATACGCTGGATTTAATTCTGTCATCGTGTTGTTAGTTGGTTGTTATGCAGGCTTCATTGTGTGGTTGTTTTATAGTATAAATGGCCTATGTACTTAAATATGTTTTTGTGGTGGCCAGTAATGGTCTTCTGTTTTTATATTTAGCACTCCCTTAAGGACCTCTTGTAGGGCAGGTCTGATAGTAATGAATTCCCTTAGCATTTACTTTTCTGAAAAAGGTCTGATTACTTTTTCATTTACGACACATAGTTTGGCTGGGTATGACAATCTTTCTTGAAGTTTATTTTCTTTAAGTATGCTGAATATAAGCCCCCAATTTGTTCTGGCATTTGAAGTTTCTGAAAGTTTGCTGTTAGCCTGATGGGGCTCCTTTTGTAGGTGACCTGCCCCTTCTCTCTAACTGCCTTTAACATTTTTTCTTTTATTTCAACCTTAGAGAATATGATGACTCTTTGTGCTGGAAATGGTCATCTTATATTATATCTTGCAGGGGTTCTCTGCATTTCCTGAATTTGAGTTGGCTTCTCTAGTGAGGTTATAGAAATTTTTGTTGATGATATCATCAAATATGTTTTTCAAGTTGCTTGCTTTCTCCTCTTCTCTTTGAGAGACACCAATGGGTCATAAATTTGATCTTAAATAATCCAATATTTTTTGAAATTTTGTGAATTTTTTAAAATTACTTTTCTTTATTCTTTTTCTGAGTTAATTTGAGGAATCAGTCTTTGAGCCCTTACATTTTTTCCTCAGCTTAGTCTATTCTGCTGTTAATACTTATAATTACATTATGAACTTATTATCATGTGTTTTTCAGCTCTATCAGATCAGTTTTGTTCTTTCTTAAAATGGCCATATTATCTTTTATCTCTTGTATCATATTTTTTTTAGATTTGTTGAATTGTGTTTCAACTTTCTCCTGAATGTTGATGGTCTTCTTTCCTATCTATGTTCTGAATTCAATTTTTGACATTTGATCCATTTCACCCTAGTCAAGAACTATTGCTGGATAACTAGTGTGGTCATTTGGTGGTAATCAGACACTCTGGCTTTTAGAGTTGTCAACATTCTTGCACTGGTTAATTCTCATCTTTGCAGGCTGATGTTGCTTTAAGTTTTGAAATTCCTTTCTTTTGGATGGGTTTATTGCTTTTATCACCTTTGATGCCCTTATGGTTCTGATTTTGGTATAAGGTAGGTTCAGTCTACTGGCCTTGATTTTAGAAGACTTCAAGGGGCCAAGTTTCTGTTCAGCACTTCTGGAATTCATACTCTAATTTTGGTGTCAGGTATGAGGCCCACAGGATTATTCTCTGTCCCCTTGAGCTTAGGAACCTACTACACTGGAGGGGCCAAGGTGTTCCCTGTCTGCCGGCCACAACACTCCCACGGTGGGGGTGCTGGCCAAAGTGCTTCATTGGGGTGATGGTAGTGAAATCTCTATGCTTGATCACAACTGGTTACATGTGCCTCAGCTGGGGTAGTGCATCAGTGGGAGAATATGGTGGCATCTCTGCATGCATTCAGGTTGGCAGCAGTGGTGTGGTAAGAGTGGAGCACCAGTTGGGGCAAGGTTTCAACATCTGTGCATGCACTTGCACTAATAGCCATGGCAGCGGGTGGGGTTGGGCCATGGGTGTGTACATGCTGTTAAAGTGGTGGTGGGGGGGGGAGGCTTCAACAGGGAGAGGTTGCAGGTGGACTTGTCATATCAGCAGGGGCTGATTTGTTGGTGCTGTCTGAGGGGTAGGCATGGTCTGTCAGTGAAAGAACTATGATGAGGGCCCCCTGCAAGCACTGTGGTTGGTTATCTGAGGCTGTGCTGCAAGTGAGTGTGACTAGGCTGTGACCGCAGGAGAGGCTGGCTGACAGGGAGTTGATCAGATTGGACTGGCTCTGTCCCACAGGCAAGATTACACTACTTTGTGTAGGCCCAACAGTCATCCAAAGGGTAAAGCCACATTGAGGAGTTGGCAAGCCTCAGATGATGAACAACACTGGCCATGTTCCACTTCAGCCATTCCTGTGCCAAATCCTCTGATCTCCACACAGACTGGAGTCCTCTTTTTGCCACCACTCTAAGCAACTCTACTTGCCAGCTGAAGTGTCTGTGGTCATGAGGTGTCCTGTAGCTAGGATTCCAGAGGTCTGTGGTGAAAGCAGACTGCTGCTCACCTGTTCAACTTACTCCTTCCCCAGGAGTCACTGGGGGCCAGGAGTGGGTGCCAGTGCTGGACAGACAGGTGCAGGGTTCCCAGCTTCCTCCACCTTCAGTCTGGTGTCTGTGTCCTCTCCCCATTCACCCTCAATGCCTTCCCTTCAATGATCTGCTTAAAGTGTGCCAGTTTTCCCAATGATCCAGTCTCCCAGTGGCTCTCATAGCTGCATCTAGTCAGCCATCTCGTCTCTCTCTGCCTGATTTTAGTAATTTTCTAGAAAAGGAAATTAAATATTTTCTGATTTTGCAAATTGTTAAAAATCAGAAAGGTAGCTTAATGAAAATAAGCACAATCTTTATACATCTCCAAGGACTATTACACTGGGTATTCAAAATGCCTATGGATCACTGCCTTATTACTTTTTCCCACAATCCTAGAAAATATGTGTTTGTTACCATTGCACTACTGTTTTATATCCTCTGAAAGTAGTGAAAACACAGGGTACTTCTTACCTCTATTTTAGGTTTCTTTTATTTTCTTTCCTATATATTGTAATTTTAATGGTCTTAAAATATGTGTGAAAAGTAGATAAATGCAAAACGTCAATGAGATACCATCTCATGCCAGTTAGAATTGTGATCATTAAAAAGTCAGGAAACAACAGATGCTGGCAAGGCTGTGGAGAAGTAGGAACACTTTTACACTGTTGGTGGAGGTGTAAATTAGTTCAACCATTGTGGAAGACAGTGTGGCGATTCCCCAAGGATCTAGAACTAGAAATACCATTTGACCCAGCAATCTCATTACTGGGTATATATCAAAAGGATTATAAATCATTCTACTATAAAGATACATGCACACATGTGTTTACTGCAGCACTATTCACAATAGCAAAGACTTGGAACCAACCAAAATGCCCATCAATGATAGACTGGATAAAGAAAATGTGGCACATATACACCATGGAACAATATGCAGCCATAAAAAGGATGAGTTCATGTCCTTTGCAGGGACATGAATGAAGCTGGAAACCATCATTTTCAGCAAACTAACACAGGAACAGAAAACCAAACACCACACGTTCTCACTCATAAGTGGGAGTTGAATAATGAGAACACATGGGCGCAGGGAAGGGAACATCACACACCAGGGCCTGCTGGGAGTGAGGGGCAAGAGGAAGGATAGCATTAGGAGAAATACCTAATGTAGATGACAGGTTGATGGGTGCAGCAAACGACCATGGCACATGTATACCTATGTAACAAACCTGAACATTCTGCACATATATCCCAGAACTTAAATTATATTTTTAAAGAAGTGTGAATTCTTTACAATTCTATTTTTTGGAAGTTTTGTCTTAAGTTTGGGGGAGGAAATCAACAATATTAAATAACTATATAAGTATACATTAATATATGCATAAACACATCATCATCATTATCGTCATTACCATCAGTGGCAAAAGGTCTTATGAGGGGCTTGAAATCTTTAAAACTCAACACACTCGGTTTTGAGATAAACAAACTGAGGCCCAAAGAGGAAGACCTGTTGAAGGTAAAAGAAACAGCAGATGTCAGAGTCTGGACTAGCATTCGGCATTTTCACTGCAAAGTATAGCAGTCCTGAACAGCCACTCAAAGTATTCGCAATGATTTTTAATATTTGCTCAAACAACTATGGATAGGCTTTGAATAAAGCCTATACAGACATATTTATTTAAATTATCCCCCATATGACTTAATCCACAGGAACTGTTTTTTAATCCTTGGCAAACTGTAGATTAGCAAAAAGGAATAGAATGCATTTAACAATTTCAAGGCTGATAACTCAGGTAGAAAGGAAATAAAAATTTATACAGTATCTGATAACCCAGGTAGAAAGGAAACACAATTCACACAGTGTCTTAGCAATATGATGTGGGAGTAGGTCAGTCTAAAAATGAAGCTGCAAATCAAGCACATGAGAATAAAATTGGCTTCACTAATAAGAGAACAAAGGAAGCCACAGGTGATAATGTTATAAGACAAATGGAATGCTACAGAATGTTATGTACACTCTATGGGAATCACTCAGTAAAAGCATGTCATTATTGGTTGAAAGCCAATTAGAAGTATGAAGTAAAGCATGATTACTGTTGCTATGTTTGTATCCAAGCAGAAATACATTATGATTAGGCAAATAAAAAAGCATACCAAATTAGTGCAAAAAAATGGAGGCTAAGTTTTCCAACTATCAGCTTTACTGAGCACATGAAATTAAACATCAATCTTCTCTCAAAATGCCAGACAGCATTCTTTCTTCCCCAATATACTGGGCCAGCCTTCTCCACTGTGTTTATAAAATAAACTAATTTTAATATTTTCTAAGACAAATGTAAAATGATAAATAATCGTATATACACTCATTTAATTCAAAAAATATTATCTACTATGTGCCAGAGATTGTACAAAGAACTCGGACATATTGGTATAAACGATAACATGTTCAAAAGCTAAATATAAATGACATGAAGACTATCTTTTGTTCCTCAAACAGGATGGATTTGAATCCCAGTTCTGCCCCTTACTAACTGAGTGGCACTGGATAAGTCATTTACTTACTGTGAATCATAGTTCCATCAACTGTAAAACGGGGACACTAATAACAACCTTTTAAGAAAATTATGAGAATTAAATTAGATAACATATGAAAAGTGCCTAACATGGTGCTTGGTACACTGTGGAAAATTAAGTGTTAGCAAAAATGTTCTAAATGAAATGACCTGATGTTGTTGTGTTCTTTCTTTACAGGTTTCTTAAGGCTAAGCATGAGTGAGGAATGTGCCAAATGTTTTATTACTATTATTATTATTTTAATTTTTGTGGGTACATGTCCAAAAGAAAGGAAATGAATATATCAAAAAGATATCTACACTCCTTTGTTTGCTGCAGCACTATTTACAATACCTAAGATTTGGAATGTGTCAAAACTTGATGAAATTCTTTTTTGCTAAGATGATGATTTTAACCTCCTCTCAGCAGATCATTACATCTATATTCATTCCCACTTTAATATAAGTGTATTTATTCACATAAAAACTTTGTTCTCAATGTTCTCTGTGCCCTCTGTATTCAAAGCCTACTTAACAATAGTAGTCATCACTGGATAGTAATTTATGATTTTATAATTTTCACATGGTAATGGCTAGAGATAAGTTTTGCTGTTGTTTAATTGGATGTAAATTATAGACATCCTAAGTATAATTACTAATTGTTATTTGTGTTGACAGTGGATGTTGTAAAAGAGATTCACATAGGAATCGAGGTATTAGAAGTTCTCTATAAGCTGCTCCGATAGTATCATAGAACGGTTGCACTGTGTCAAGATATATAGAGACCTCTTTATATATCTCTGGGTCTAGAGACAGCCAAAGACATCTTGAATTTTTTTTATTTTAAAAACTAAATTTAATAATGTGCCTATAGATGGTGGTAATATCTGTGTATTCTTATATCATGCTACTTTGGTTAGGTTACCACTTTGGCTAAAAGAGAAGCATTATAGGATAAGTTAAAACTTGAGAAGAATCACCATACTAGAAGAAACTAGCAAGATGCTCTTTTTGAATTTGCATGCATGCATATTCATTTGACACTGATACAAAGCACTGTGTACTCATAGACACATAGTAGGACATTTCACAAATGTTGAAGTTAGATAAGCAATTGCAGTGAATACTGTGCACTTAATACATATAAACTCAAGATTATATATATGTATATATATACCAAATTATTTCATTTATCAAATTATAGAATTACACATATTATATATTAAGATATTCACATATTTAGGGTTAAGAAAATACAATGTATTCCTTTAACTATTCATTCTTCCATGTAGTGCTTTTCTCCTTAGAGAATACATAATAAATCTATGAATTCTGACAAGGCGTTAAAGATTACGAAAGTCCAGAAGGGGCCTTTTTTCATGATTTGTCCTTTCTTTGAGAAGAATTTCCCTATGGGGGCTTACATTTCAATTGATTTTGTATGCAGCCCATAAATATCAAATAAGAAACCACTCAATACACAGAATAGAAGAAGAGGGAGAAAGGAGACTTAGCAGGAGGAAAGTTGGAAGCATAAAGAGAAGAGATTTAAAAGGCTAACACTGTAGTCAGTTTCCTACAGATAAAAAAATCAAGAGCTTCTCCTTTATACAGTGTTTTTCAGCTTTTTGAAAATTAATAGGCAAAGCAGTAAAAACCATGATTGAAACAGTATTTATGGGCCTAACACAGTGGTCTGTTCTGCTGGAGTCAGAAAGACACAGAAAATTTTAGCTGAACAAGACTTACAAGGTAATTTAGTCCAGCAATTCTGAAACATTTGCTCTCAGGACTTCTTTACATTCAAAACTTATTGAGAAGCCCAAAGAGGTTTTGTTTAAAACTGATAATAACTTTTCAGTCAATATGAATTTATTTAAAAATAGTAACAAAAATCCATTATATGGTAGTATGTATAACATTTTATGAAAAATATTTATATATCTAAAAACAGTAAGAAGAGTGATATTGTTTCTAATTTTGCAAATCCCCTTAATGTTTAGCTTAATAGAGGACAGCTAGGTTCTCAATCTGCTTCTGCATTCAGTCTGTTGTGACACAACACATCTTATAACTTTTGAAAAACTCAACACAATAAAAGAATGGGAATGAAAATGGCAAATAATTTTGTAGAATTATTAGGAAGATCATTTTATTTCACAGATCCTCATAAGAGTCTCAGAACTTTTTCTGATCTTTCTACAAAGGAAGAAACAACTCCTTTTTTGAGTTTATATCCACACAGTATTTTAAACACCGTGTACATAAATACAAAACAAAGCAATCAAATATTATTACTGTATACATAGACTTAATATATTGCTTATTTTTTGTTACATCAACTCTTAATAAGTAGGATTAAGTGTACTTTGATCAGCTATAGGAAGCACTGATATCCGACAAGCAGAAAAACTCATCTCACTCTCACTAGGTGACTAGCAAGCCTTATCTCAATCTGTGTGTCATGCTGATGTATGAACCAAAATCAATACCTACAATTGGTTGCCTGCCTGTGAAAAGTAATTAAGCAAAGTAGAGAATCTCCATATGGTATAAAGACATATTAGATAATATTTTATATATAAGAAAATAATTATGTAATAAGCTTTTCTCTAGTTTGGTCATAAGACCGTTATAGGACTTGAGTGTCCACAGCACTCTTCCTCAGTCTAATTACCTGTCCTTTTATTTCTGGAATTATAGGTAAATATTTGATCTCATAATTTTGAGTAGCATTATTCCCTAACATGGCAAAAATGTGCCACATAACTGCTGGTATTTCCTGTCTATGCTAGCAACATGTTGCTTCCTTATGCTGCCTGCCCCCTCCTTCCTTACCCATAGTGGCATTGTGCTGAAAAAAAAAATTAGACATTATCTAAATTAAAAACTTTTCATCAAAAGGCATCATTAAGAAAATATTTAAACTATAGACTAGGAGAAATATTTGCAAAACATATATCTGAGAAAGGACTGGGATCCAGAATGTATAAAGAATTCCTCCAATACAATTATAGAAAGACCCAATGTAAAATGGACAAAAACACCAAGAAACCAGGAAAAAGAAGAACAAATCAAACCTGGAGTTAGCAGTATAAAAGAAACAACAAAAATCAAAAGGGAACTAAATGAAATGGAGACAAAAAAATACAAAGAATCAATAAAACAAACAGTTGGTTTTTTAAAAAAAATGAAAAAAATTGATAAACAGCTAGCTTAGACTAAGCAAGAAAATAAAAAATCCATATAAACATAATCAGAAATCAAAATGAGACATTACAAGTGATGCAATAGAAATACAAAAGATCATCAGAGACAATTACAAACAGCTGTATAGTCATAAACTAGAAAACCCAGAGAAAATGAATAAGCTACTAGAACCACACAATCTCCTGGGGCTGAACCAAAAAGAAATAGAATTCCTGAACAGATCAATAATGAGTAGCAAGATTGAATTAGTAATAAAAAATCTCCCAAGAAAAAAATTGCTCAGAAACAGATGGATTTACAGCAAAATTCTACCAAATACGCGAAGAGTAACACCAATCCTTCTGAAACTATTCTAAATAAATCAAGCAGGAGGAAATTCTCTTTAACTTATTCTACATGGTCAGTATCACCCTGATACCACAACCAGACAAGGACACAAGAAAAAAAGAAAACTACAGATCAATATCCCCGAGGAACATAGATACAAAAATTCTCATCAAAATACTAGCAAGTAGAATCAAATAGCACATCAAAAAGATAATACACCATGATCAGGTGGGATTTATCCCAGGGATGTAATGTTTCAGCATGTGCAAATCAATAAATATGATACATTACATAAACAGAATTAAGGACAAAAATGTTATGATCATCTAAATAGAGGGAGAAAAAGCACTCAATAAAATTTAGCACCCCTTTATGAGAAATATCCTCAACAAATTAGGCATAAAAAAAACATACCTCAACATAAAAAAGGCTATATATGACAAAGCCACAGTCAACATCTTACTTAATAGAGAAAAGTTTAAAGCATTTTCTCTGTGAACTAGAACAAGACAAGGATGCCCACTTTCACCACTCTATTCAACATAGCACTGGAAGTCCTTGCCAGAGCAATCAGGAAAGAATAAAAAAAAGCATTTAGATTGAAAAAGAAGTCAAATTAATCCCATTAACTGATGATACGATTTTGTATCCAGAAATATCTGAAGACTCCCATAAAAATACTCTTACATTTGATCAATAAATTTAGTAAAGTTTTAGGATACACAATTGACATTCAGAAGTCAGTAGCATTTCTGTACACCAACAATGATCTAACCAAGGACCTAATCAAGAAGTCAATCTCATTTACAACACACTTTTTGAAAACTTAGGAATGTATTTAACCAAGGATGTAAAAGACCTCTATAAGGAGAACTACAAAACACTGATGACAGAAATCGGAGACAATATCAACAAATGGAAAAATCCATGCAAATGGATTGGAAGAGCCAACATTGTTAAAATAACTATACTTCCCAAAGCAAACTACAGATTCAATGCAATCCCTATCAAATTGCCAGCATTGTTTTACACAGAGTTAGAAAAAAATTCCTAAAATTCATATAGACCAAAAAAGTAGACAAAATAGCCAAAGCAATCCTGATAAAAAAAACAACAACAAAGCTGGAGACATCACATTATCTGACTTCAAATCATACTACCAGGCTATAGTAACCAAAACAGCAAGCTACTGGCATTAAATTAGACACATAGAAAAGTGGAATAGAATGGAGAACCCAGAAATAAGGCTACATACTTACAATGAACTTATCTTTGGCAAAGTCAATAAAAATATACACTGAATAAATGGCATCCTATTCAATAAATGGTGTGAAGAAAATTTGCCATGTGCAGACATTAACCATATGCAGAAGGATGAAACTGGATGCATACCTTTCACCATATAAAATATTAACTCAAGATGAATTAAAGTTTTAAATATAAGACTTGGAACTACAAATATCCTAGAAGGAAACCTAGGAAAACTCTCCTGAACATTGACCTAGGTAAAGAATTTATGACCAAGACCCCAAAAGCAAATGGAACAAAACCAAAAATAGACAAATGGGACTTAATTAAACTAAAAAGCTTTTCCATAGCAAAAGAAACAATCAATAAACAGCCAACCTATAGAATGGAAGAAAATTTTTGCAAGCTATACATCTGACCAAGGGTTAATATCCAGAATCTACAAGAAACTCAAACAATTCTACAAGAAAACAATAAATAATCCCATTAAAAAGTGGGCAAAAGACATGAACAGGCACTTTCTAAAGGAGACATACAGGTGACCAACAAACAAGAAGAAATGCTCATTATTACGAATCATCAAAGTAATGCAAATCAAAACCACAATGAGATATCATCTAATACCAGTTAGAATGGCTATTACTAAAAAGTCTAAAAACAGCAGATGTTGGTGAGGATATGGAGAAAGAGAAATGTTTATACACTTTTGATGGGGATGTAAATTAGTACAACCTTTTTGGAAAACAGTATGGAGATTTTCTGAAGGATTAAAAAGGACTAAAAATGGAATGATCATTTGATCCAGCAATCCTGCTACCACGTATATATGCAAAGAAAAGGAAGCATTATATCAAAAAGATGTCTGCACTTGTATGTTTATAGCAGCATGATTCATGATTGTAAAGATACGGAATTAACCTAAGCACTCATCAATAGATGATTGAATAAAGAAAATATTTTATGATATCATGTCCTTTGCAGCATCATAAATGGAACTGGAGGCCATTGTACTAAGTGAAATAACTCAGAAACAGAATTTGAATACTCCATGTTCTCACTTGTAAGTGGGAGCTAAACAAAGGGTACACCTGGACATACAGAGTATAATAATGACATGTGAGACTATAAAATGTGGGAGAGTGGGAGGGGATTGAGGATTGAAAAGTTACTTATTGGGTGCATTGTTCACTATTGGGGTAATGGGTACACTAAAAGCCTAGACTTCACCACTATGCAATATACACATGTAAGAAAACTGCATTTGTACCCCATAAATATATAATAAATTGATTAAAATAATAAAATGTGCAAAAATTTGAACAGACACTTCACAAAGAGAATGATCAATAACAAAAAATTATCTACAAAATATTTATCGAAAGAGTGAAAAATAAAATCACAGTGAAATACTACTAGAACCTACCAGAATGGCAAAAATTAAGGTCTGATAGCATAAAATGTTAACAAGGAATTAAAGCAACTGAAAGTGAAACTGGGAGTATAAAGTGATACAACCACTTTGAAACAATTTCTGGCAGATTTTTATAAAATTAAATATATGTTCAACCTATAATCCAGCAATTTCACCACTAAATATTTACATAAGAGAAATAAAAGCATACATTTATAGAAAGACTTGTACAAGAATAATCACTGAAGATTACTCATAATAGTTCAAAACTGGAAACAGGGCAGGTATCCATCAACATAAGACTAGATAAACTGTGGTGTGCCCATACAATTGAGTACGATTAATTTTTTTTAACTACCAATAGATACAATAGAAGAATCCAAAAAACATTATGTTGAAAGAAGTTTTACACAAAGGAATACACACTGTATGATTCTATTTACATGAAGAATTTATGCAAATTGTGCGTAAAGAGCTAGATAGTAAATGTTTAAACTTTATGGGTCATTAAGTAGTTGTAACTACTTAAATCTGCTGTTGTATTAAGAAAGCAGTTGTAGACAATAGGTAAACAAGCATGGCTGTGTTTCAATAAAACTTTATTTATAAAAACAGGTGGTGGGCTGGATTTGGACCATGGACTATAGTTTGATGACTCCTGATACAGAACAAGCAAAACTAATACATTACAGAATAAAGTTAGAACAATGGTTGCCTCTGAGGACTATGCAGACACAGATTTATTGAGAAAGTTAACAGAGGAACTTCATGGGATCAATGCATTTGTTAGAACACATGGAATATATTCAGGAGTTGTGTTTTTCAAATCACATACGTTTTACCTCTAAGATAGGTAATTATAAGATGATGTCTAGAATTGATTTCCTCTGGAGAACATGCCCTATGTGATTCCAGGGAATATGAATATAATGGATTTTACTTTCCTGATTAGGTTATGTATATGTCACAGTTGACTTTAAAAAACAGAGACTATATGGGTGGACCTGACCTAATCACATGGTCCCTTTAAATCTGGGTCTAGATGTCAGAAACAAAGAAGTCAGATAAACTTAAAGTGTGAGAGAGATTCAGTACAAGGGAGGTTTTTGGTTGCTAGATGAAGGGGGCCACATCTAAAGGGAGCCACATGGTAAGTAATATGGATGGTGGTATCCAGGAAATAAGAATAGCCCCTGCCTGATAGCTAGCAAGAAAACAGGAACTTCTATTCAATAGTCAAAAATAGTTTAGCATATGTGAATCAATAAATGTGACTCACAACATAAAATGCATCCAAATTGAAAAAAATAAAATTGTCCCTCTTTGCAGATGACATGATCATACATCTAGAAAAACCTTAAGACTTCACACACACACACAAATAAAACCTCTTGGGCCTGATAAACAAATTCCGTAACGTTGCAGGATACAAAATCAATATACAATAATCAGTAACATTTTTATACACCAATAGTGAACTTGCAAAGAAAGAAATCAAGAAGGCAATCCAATTTGTAATGGCTACAAGAATATACCTAGGAATAAATTTAACCAAGGAGGTGAAAGACCTCTACAAGAAAAACTACAAAACACTGATGAAATAAATTGAAGAGGACACAAACAAATAGAAATACATCCCATGCTCGTGGATTAGCAGAATTAATATTGCAAAAATGGCCATACTACCCATAGAAATCTACAGATTCAAAGCAATTCTTACAAAAAAACTGATGTAATTTTTCACAGAAATAGAAATCTTAAAAATTTTGTATAAAACCAAAAAAAAAGAGCCTGAATAGCCAAAGCAATTCTGAATAGAAAAAAATAAAGCTGGAGGCACTACATTGAGTGAATTCAAAATATATGAAAAGGCTATAGTAAACAAAATAGTATGATATTGTTATAAAAAAATACACATAAACCAACAGAACAGAATTGAGAACACAGAAATAAATCTACATATTTACATCCAATTGATTTTTGACTAAGGTGCCAAAAGCATGCATTGCAGAATCGACACACTCTTCAATAAAGAGTACTGAGAAAAATCGATATTCATGTGCAGGACAATGAAATTAGACCCTTATCTCTCACCGTACACAAAAATCAACTCAAGATAGATTTAAAAGCTTAAAAGTGAGACCCCAAAGTATACAACAACTAGAATAATACATAGGGAAATACTTCAAAGACCGGCCTAAAGAAAGATTTTATGGCTAAGATGTCAAAAGCATAGGCAACTGAAGCATAGAGAATTGGAACTACACTAAACTAAAAAGCTTTTGCACAGCAAAGGGAACAATCAACAGAGTAAAGAGAAAAGCCACATAATAGGAGGTATTATTTGCAAACTCTGACATTCATCTGACAATGGACTAATATCTAGAATATATAGGAAATTCAAACAACTCAAGTAAAAACACTAATAATCTCATTAAAAATTGGAAAAAAATACATTAATATACATTTCTCAAAAGAAGAAATACTAATGGCCAACAAGTATAAAAAAATGCTTAATTATGATTCACCATCAAGACAATGCAAATCAAAGCCACAATGAGATATCCTCTTACTCCAGTTAAAATGGCTATTACCAAAAAGACGAAAAACAACAAATGCTGGTGAGGATGAAGAGAGAGACTCTTATACACTGTAGAGGGGAATATAAATTGGTACAGCCACTATGAAAAATGGTATCGAGATTTCTCAAAGAACTCAAAGTAAAACTACCCTATGTTTCAGCATTCCTACTACTGGGTATATATCCAAGGGGGAAAAAATCAGTATATCAAATAGCTGCACAGATGTTGGCAAGGATGTATAGAAAAGGGAATGCTTATACACTGTTGGTGTAATGTGAATTAGAGCAACCTATGGAAAATAGTATGAAAATTTCTCAAAAAACTACAAAAAGAACTACCCTTCAACTCAACAATCCCACTACTGGGTATCTACCCAAAGGAAAATACATCATTTTTTTTTTTATCGAAAAGACACTTGAACTGGTATGTTCATTGCACCACTATTCACAATAGCAAAGTTATGGAATCAACCTAATTATTCATTAATCAATGATAAAATAAAGAAAACGTGGTATATATCTACCATGTAATACTACTCAGTTATAAACAAGAATGAAATAATGTCTGTTGCAACAACATGGATGGAACTGGAGGCTAATATCTTTAGTTAAATGACTCAGAAATGGAAAGTTAAAACCTGCATGTTCTCACTTATATGTGGGAGCAAAACAATGGGTACACACGTACATACAAGTGGAATAATAGACACTGTACACTCCAAAAGGTGGGAGAGTGGGAGGGATAAAGGATGAAATACTACCTATTGGGGAATAACATACAGTATTCAGGTGAGGGGTACACTAAAAGCCTAGATTTCACCACTACACAATATATCCATGTAACATAACTGTACTTGTACCCCTAAATCTATAAAAATAAAAATTAAATTTAAAAAGACAGCTGCACTCTCATGTTTATTACAGCACTACTCACAAAGGAAAATATATGGAATAAATGTGTCAATCAACAGACAAATTGATAAACAGACTGTGATATATATACACAATGGAATACTATTTGGCCAGTAAAACAGAATGAAATCATGTCATTTGTAGCAACATGTGTGGAACTGGAAGTTATGTTAAGTGAGATAAGCCAGGCACAGGAAAACAAATATGACGTGTTGTCACTCATATGTGGGAGATTAAATAAAGTTGATGTCATGGAGGTAGAGAGTAAAATGACGAATACCAGAGGCTGGGAAAGGTGTGTGTGTTGGGGGTGGGGAATAAAGAGTGGTTGGTTAATGGGTACAATTATTTCCATTACGTTAGATAGAAGAATTGTGCTCTAATATATGATAGCAGAGTAGGGTAACTATAGTTAAGAACAATGTACTGTACACTTCAAAATAGCTAAAAGGGAGGAGCTTGACATCTTTCCAATGCATAAAAATGATAAATATTCAAGTTGATGAATACTGTAAATACCTTATCATTAAACATTATATGCATGTAATAAAAATCACATGTCCTCATAAATATGTGCAAATATTATCTGTAAATAAAAACCCCCTTGATGTTGATCTTGGCAATAAGTTTTTGAATATGAAATAAAACACACAGGCAGCAAAAGCAAAATAAACAGGTGGAACTACATGAAATTAAAAAGTTTATTATTTAAAAAGCAAATTTTTTAACTTTTATTTTAAGTTCGGGGTACGTGTGCAGGTTTGTTACACAGATAAACATGTGTCACGGGGGTTTATTGTACAGACTATTTCATTGCTTGAGTATTAAGCCTAGTACACATTAGTTATTTTTCCTGATCCTCCCCCTCCTCCAACTCTCCACCCTCCAATAGGCCCCTGAGTGTGTTATTCCACTCTTATTTGTTCTTGTGTTCTTCTCATTTAGCTCCCACATATAATGAGAACATGCAGTATTTGGTTTTCTGTTTCTGCATTAGTTTGCTAAAAATAATGGCCTCCAACTCCATCCATGTCTCTGAAAAGGACATAATCTAGTTCTTCTTTATGGCTGTATAGTATTCCATGTTGTATATGTACCACATTTTCTTTATCCAGTTTATCATTGATGGGCGTTTAGGTTGATTCCATGTCTTTGCTATTGTGAATAATGTTGCAGTGAACACACATATGTGTGTGTCTTTATAATCGAATGATTTATATTCCTTTGGGTATATACACAGTTATGGAGTTGTTGGGTCAAATGGTATTTCCATCCCTTTTTATTTATTTTTTTATTTTACTTTAAGTTCTGGGATACATGTGCAGAAGGTGCAGGTTTGTTGCATAGGTATTTGTGTGCCATGGTGGCTTGCTGCATCTATCAACCCATCACCTAGGTTTTAAGCTCTGCAGGGATGAGGTATTTGTCCTGATGCTGTCCCTCCTCTCATTGCCCCTTCCCTGACAGGCCCTGGTGTGTGTTGTTTCTCTCCTTCTGCCCATGTGTTCTCATTGTTTAACTCACATTTATGAGTGAGAACATGTGGTGTTTGGTTTTCTGTTCCTGTGTTAGTTTGCTGAGGATGATGGCTTCCAGCTTAATCCATGTCCCTGCAAGGGACAGAATCTCATTCCTATTCATGGCTGCAGAGTATTCCATGGTATATGTGTACCACATTTTCTTTATCCAGTCTATCATTGCTGGGCATTTGGGTTAGTTCCATGTCTTTGTTATTGTGAATAGTGTTGCAATAATCATATGTGTGCATGTATCTTTATAATGGAACGGCTTATATTCCTTTGGGTATATACCCAGTAATGGGATTGCTGGGTCAAATGGTATTTCTGGTTCTAGATTCTTGAGGAATTGCCACACTGTCTTCCACAATGATTGAATTAATTTACATTCCCCCCAACAGTGTAAAAGCATTCCTATTTCTCCACAGCCTCATGAGCATCTGCTGTTTCTTGACTTTTTAGTAATCGCCATTCTCACTGATGTGAGATGGTATCTCATTGACTTTTTGATTTTCATTTCTCTAATAATTAGTGATGTTGAGCTTATTTTCATATGTTTGTTGGCCACATGTCATCTTTTGAGAATTGTCTGTTCACATCCTTTGCCCACTTTTTTAATGCGGTTGTTTGGTTTTCTTCTTGTAAATTTGTTTAAGTTCCTTGTAGATTTTGGATATTAGACCTTTGTCAGATGGATAGATTGCAAACCTTTTCTCCCATTCTATACGTTGCCTATTCACTCTGATGATAGTTTGTTTGGCTGTGCAGAAGCTCTTTAGTTTAATTAAATCCCATTTTTCAATATTTGCTTTTGTTACAATTGCTTTTGATGATTTCATCATAAAATATTTGCACATGCCTATGTCCTGAATGGTATTACCTAGGTATTCTTCTAGGGCTTTTATGGTTTTTGGTTTTATATTTGTCTTTAATATATCTTGAGTTAAATTTTCTATAAGGTTTAAGGAAGGGGTCCAGTTTTAGTTTTCTGCACATGGCTGGCTAGTTTTTCCATCATCATTTATTAAATAGGGAATCCTTTCCCCATTGCTTGTTTTTGTCAGGTTTGTCAAAGATCAGATATCTGTAGATGTACAGTCTTATTTCTAAAGTCTCTATTCTATTCCATTGGTCAATGTGTCTGTTTTTGTACCAGTACCATGCTGTTTCGGTTACTGTAGGCTTGTAGGGTAGTTTGAAGTCAGGTAGTGTGATGCCCCCAGCTTTGTTCTTTTGGTTTCAGATTGTCTTGGCTACACAGGCTCTTTTCTGGTTCCATATGAGTTTTTAAGTAGCTTGTTTTTTCTAATTCTGTGAAGAATGTCAATGGTAATTTGATGGGAATAGCCTTGAATCTATAAATTACTTTGGGCATCATGGTCATTTTCACAATATTAATTATTTCTATTTATAAGGATGGAATCTTTTCCCATTTGTTTGTGTCTTCTCTTATTTCCTTGAGCAATGGTTCATAGTTCTCCTTGAAGAGTTCCTTCATATCTCTTGTTAGCTGTATTCCTAGGTATTTTATTCTCTTTGTAACAATTGTAAATAGAAGTTCATCCATGATTTGGCTCTCTGCTTGTCTATTGTTGTGTTTAGGAATTATTGAGATTTTTGCATATTGATTTTGTATCCTGAGATTTTACTGAAGTTGCTTATCAGCTTAAGGAACATTTGGGCTGAGACGATGGAGTTTTCTACATATAAAATCATGTCATCTGCCAACAGAGACAATTTGACTTTCTGTCTTCCTATTTGAATATCCCTTATTTATTTCTCTTGCTTGATTGCCCTGGGAAGAACTTCCAATACTTTGTTTAATATGAGTGGTGAGAGAGGGCATTTTTGTTTTTTGCAAGCTTTAAAAAAGAATGCTTCCAGTTTGTTCCCATTCAGTATGATATTGGCTGTGGGTTTATCATAAATAGCTCTTATTATTTTGAGATATGTTCCATCAATACCTAGTTCATTGAGAGTTTTTAACATGAAGGGATGTTGAATTTTATAGGAGGCCTTTTCTGCATCTAATGAGATATTCATAGATTTTTTGTCATTGGTTCTGTTTATGTGATAAATTACGTTTATTAATTTGAATATGTAGAATCGGCCTTGCATCCCAGGTAGAATGCCAACTTGATCACCGTAGATAAGCTTTTTGATGTGCTGCTGGGTTCGGTTTGCCAGTATTTTGTTGAGGATTTTTGCATTGATGTTCATCAGGAATATTGGCCTGAAGTTTTCTTTTTTTTGTTATGTCTCTGCCAAGTTTTGGTATCAGGATGATGCTGGCCTCATAAAATGAGTTAGGGAGGAGTTCCTCCTTTTTAATTGTTTGGAATAGTTTCAGAAGGTATGGTACTGATACAGAAGGGAAGTGGGGGGAAGGGAAGGGAATGGTCACTTTAAATAATACAGAAGGAGGGAAGGAAAGTGCTGGGAGGGCATAGTCCCTGGCTAGAGCTCCACCCCCGGGCCTGTGCACACAGATCTAGGTGAAGACAGGCAGTTTTTGTTTTTCTGCCCAAATGTTGCATTTTCCAAGACCAATCTAGCCTGCCACGCCCCCTTCCTGTGCCTATTAAAAAAACCCCAAGACCCTAACAAGCAGACACACAAGCAGCTAGACATCAAGAGGAACACATCGGTAAAAGAAGACACAGGTGGCTGGATGTCGAGAGGAACACATCAGCAGAGGAACACACATGAGGCTGGATGTTGAGAGGAACACACAGACAGGCACTGGCCCACCAGCAGGCCACCGACTGGCAGAATGATGTCGAGTTTGGCTGACATAGTTGAAAGAGAGCTTGGGCCACCAAGCAGCCTGACTCCGGGGAAAACTATCTAACTTCTGGCTCCCCCATCTGCTGAGAGCTATTTCCACTCAATTAAACCTGGCACTCATTCTCCAAGCCCACGTGTGATCCGATTCTCCAAGCACACCGAGGCAAGAACCCTGAGATACAGAAAGCCCTCTGTCCCTGTGATAAGACAGGGTGGTCTAATTTAGTTGACTAACACAAGCCGCCTACAGATGGCTAAACTAAAAGAACCACCTGTAACACATGGCCACTGGAGCTTCAGCTGTAAACATTCACCCCTAGACACTGCTGTGGGGTTGGAGCCCTACAGCCTGCCCATCTGTAAGCTCCTCTAGAGGTTTGAGCAGTGGGGCACTGACGAAGTGAGCTACACCCCCATCGCATGCCCTGTGAGGGGGACAAGGGATAGGTTCCCTTTCAGTACCAGCTCCTCCTTGAACCTCTGTTACAATTTGGCTGTGAATCCATCTGTTTCTGGGCTTTGTTTTTGGTTGATAGGTTATTTATTACTGCCTCAATCTCAGAGCATATTATTGGCCTATTCAGGGATTTGACTTATTCCTGGTTTAGTCTTCGGAGAGTGTATGTGTCCAGGAATTTATCCATTTCTTCTAGATTTTCTGGTTTATTTGCATAGAGGCATTTATAGTATTTGCTGATGGCAGTTTATATCTCTGTTGGGTCAGAGGTAATATTCCCTCTGTTGCTTTCTATTGTGTCTATTTTATTCTTCTCTCTTTTCTTCTTTATTAGTCTAGCTAGTGGTGTATCTGTTTTATTATTATTTTTTAAAATTCAGTTCTTGAATTTGTTAATTTTTTGAAGGGGTTTTTTGTGTCTCTATCTCCTTCGGTTCCTCTCTGATCTTATTTTTTGCCTTTTGCTAGCTTTTGGATTTTTTTGCTCTTGCTTCTCTAGTTTGATTAATTGTGATGTTAGGGTGTTGATTTAAGATCTTTCTAGCTTTCTGTACAAGAATGCTTGTGATTTTTGTACATTGATTTTGTATCCTGAGACTTTGCTGAAGTTGCTTACCAGCTTAAGGAGATTTTGGGCTGAGACTATGGGGTTTTCTAGATATACAATCATGTCATCTGCAAACAGGGACAATTTGACTTCCTCTTTTCTTAATTGAATACCCTTTATTTCCTTCTCCTGCCTGATTGCCCTGGCCAGAACTTCCAACACTATGTTGAATAGGAGTGGTGAGAGAGGGCATCCCTGTCTTGTGCCAGTTTTCAAAGGGAATGCTTCCAGTTTTTGCCCATTCAGTATGATATTGGCTGTGGGTTTGTCATAGATAGCTCTTATTATTTTGAGATAAGTCCCATCAATACCTAATTCATTGAGAGTTTTTAGCATGAAGGGTTGTTGAATTTTGTCAAAGGCCTTTTCTGCATCTATTGAGATAACCATGTGGTTTTTGTCTTTGGTTCTGTTTATATGCTGGATTACATTTGTTGATTTGCATATGTGGAACCAGCCTTGCATCCCAGGGATGAAGCCCACTTGATCATGGTGGATAAGCTTTTTGATGTGCTGCTGGATTTGGTTTGCCAGTATTTTATTGAGGATTTTTGCATCAATGTTCATCAAGGATATTGGTCTGAAATTCTCTTTTTTGGTTGTGTCTCTGCCAGGCTTTGGTATCAGGATGATGCTGGCCTCATAAACTGTGTTAGGGAGGATTCCCTCTTTTTCTATTGATTGGAATAGTTTCAGAAGGAATGGTACCAGTTCCTCCTTGTACCTCTAGTAGAATTCAGCTGTGAATCCATCATGTCCTGGACTCTTTTTGGTTGGTAAGCTATTGAATATTGCCACAATTTCAGAGCCTGTTATTGGTCTATTCAGAGATTCAACTTCTTCCTGGTTGAGTCTTGGAAGGGTGTATGTGTCAAGGAATTTATCCATTTCTTCTAGATTTTCTAGTTTATTTGCATAGAGGTGTTTGTAGTATTCTCTGATGGTAGATTGTATTTCTCTGGGATTGGTGGTGATATCCCCTTTGTCATTTTTTATTGTGTCTATTTGATTCTTCTCTCTTTTCTTCTTTATTAGTCTTGCTAGCGGTCTATCAATTTTGTTGATCTTTTCAAAAAACCAGCTCCTGGATTCATTAATTTCTTGAAGGGTTTTTTGTGTCTCTATTTCCTTCAGCTCTGCTCTGATTTTAGTTATTTCTTGCCTTCTGCTAGCTTTTGAATGTGTTTGCTCTTGCTTTTCTAGTTCTTTTAATTGTGATGTTAGGGTGTCCATTTTGGATCTTTCCTGCTTTCTCTTGTGGGCATTTAGTGCCATAAATTTCCCTCTACACACTGCTTTGAATGTGTCCCAGAGATTCTGGTATGTTGTGTCTTTGTTCTCGTTGGTTTCAAAGAACATCTTTATTTCTGCCTTCATTTCATTATGTACCCAGTAGTCATTCAGGAGCAGGTTGTTCAGTTTCCATGTAGTTGAGCGGTTTTGAGTGAGTTTTTTAATCCTGAGTTCTAGTTTGATTGCACTGTGGTCTGAGAGACAGTTTGTTATCATTTCTGTTCTTTTACATTTGCTGAGGAGAGCTTTACTTCCAACTATGTGGTCAATTTTGGAATAGGTGTGGTGTGATGCTGAAAAAAAATGTATATTCTGTTGATTTAGGGTGGAGAGTCCTGTAGATGTCTATTAGGTCCGTTTGGTGCAGAGCTGAGTTCAATTAATGGGTATCCTTGTTAACTTTCTGTCTCATTGATCTGTCTAATGTTGACAGTGGGGTGTTAAAATCTCCCATTATTATTGTGTGGGAGTCTAAGTCTCTTTGTAGGTACACCAACAACAGACAAACAGAGAGCCAAATCATGAGTGAACTCCCATTCACAATTGCTTTGAAGAGAATAAAATATCTAGGAATCCAACTTACAAGGGACGTGAAGGACCTCTTCAAGGAGAACTACAAACCATTGCTCAATGAAATAAAAGAGGATACAAACAAATGGAAGAACATTCCATGCTCATGGGTTGGAAGAATCAATATCGTGAAAATGGCCATACTGCCCAAGGTAATTTATAGATTCAATGCCATCCCCATCAAGCTACTGATGATTTTCTTCACAGAATTGGAAAAAACTACTTTAAAGTTCATGTGGAACCAAAAAAGAGCCCATATCGCCAAGTCAATCCTCAGCCAAAAGAACAAAGCTGGAGGCATCACGCTACCTGACTTCAAACTATACTACAAGGCTACAGTAACCAAAACAGCATGGTACTGGTACCAAAACAGAGACATAGATCAACGGAACAGAACAGAGCCCTCAGAAATAATGCCACATATCTACAACTATCTGATCTTTGGCAAACCCGACATAAACAAGCAATGGGAAAAGGATTCCCTATTTAATAAACGGTGCTGGGAAAACTGGCTCGCCACATGTAGAAAGCTGAAACTGGATCCCTTCCTTACACCTTACACAAAAATTAATTCAGGATGGATTAAAGACTTACATGTTAGACCTAAAACCATAAAAACCCTAGAAGAAAACCTAGGCAATACCATTCAGGACATAGGCATGGGCAAGGACTTCATGACTAAAACACCAAAAGCAATGGCAACAAAATCCAAAATTGACAAATGGGATCTAATTAAACTAAAGAGCTTCTGCACAGCAAAAGAAACTACCATCAGAGTGAACAGGCAACCTACAAAATGGGAGAAAATTTTTGCAACCTACTCATCTGACAAAGGGCTAATATCCAGAATCTACAATGAACTCAAACAAATTTACAAGAAAAAAACAAACAACTCCATCAAAAAGTGGGCAAAGGACATGAACAGACACTTCTCAAAAGAAGACATTTATGCAGCCAACAAACACATGAAAAAATGCTCATCATCACTGGCCATCAGAGAAATGCAAATCCAAACCACAATGAGATACCATCTCACACCAGTTAGAATGACAATCATTAAAAAGTCAGGAAACAACAGGTGCTGGAGAGGATGTGGAGAAATAGGAACACTTTTACACTGTTGGTGGGACTGTAAACTAGTTCAACCACTGTGGAAGTCAGTGTGGCTATTCTTCAGGGATCTAGAACTAGAAATACCATTTGACCCAGCCATCCCATTACTGGGTATATACCCAAAGGATTATAAATCATGCTGCTATAAAGACACATGCACATGTATGCCTTTTGTGGCACTATTCACAATAGCAAAGACTTGAAACCAAACCAAATGTCCAACAATGATAGACTGGATTAAGAAAATGTGGCACATATACACCGTAGAATATTATGCAGCCATAAAAAATGATGACTTCATGTCCTTTGTAGGGACATGGATGAAACTGGAAATCATCATTCTCAGTAAACTATCACAAGGACAAAAAACCAAACACCACCTGTTCTCACTCATAGGTGGGAATTGAACAATGAGAACACATGGACACAGGAAGGGGAACATCACACTCCAGGGACTGTTGTGGGATGGGGGGAGGGGGAGGGGGGAGGGACAGCATTAGGAGATATAGCTAATGCTAAATGATGAGTTAATGGGTGCAGCACACCAACATGGCACATGGATACATATGTAACAAACCTGCACATTGTGCACATGTACCCTAAAACTTAAAGTATAATAATAATAATAATAAAGATCTTTCTAGCTTTCTGATGTGGGCATTTAGTGCTATAAATTTCCCTCTTAACACTGCTTTGTGTCTCAGAGATTCTGATATGTTGTCTTTGTTCTTGTTGGTTTCAATGAACTTCTTTATTTCTACCTTAATTTCTTTATTTACCCAGGAGTCATTCAGGAGCAGTTGTTCAATTTCCATGTAGTTGTGTGGTTTTGAGTGAGTTTCTTATTCTTGAGTCCCAATTTGATTGCACTGTGGTCTGACAGACTGTTTCTTATTATATCAGTAATTTTACATTAGCTGAGGAGTGTTTTACTTCCAATTATGTGGTCAATGTTAGAATAAGTGCCATGTGTTACTGAGAAGAATGTATATTCTGTTGTTTTGGGCTGGAGAGTTCTGTCAATATCTAATAGGTTTACTTGATCCAGAGCTGAGTTCAAGTCCCGAATATCCTTGTTAATTTTCTGTTTTGTTGATCTTTCTAATATTTACAGTGGGGTGTTAAAGTCTTCCATTATTGTTGTGTGGGAGTTTAAGTCTCTTTTTAGGTCCCTAAGAACTTGTTTTATAAATCTGGGTGCTCCTGTATTGGATGTCTGTATATTTAGGAACTTGTTGAATTGATCCCTTTACAATTATGTAATGCTCTTCTTTTTCTTTATTGATCTTCATTGGTTTAAAGTATGTTTTGTCAGAGAATAAGACTGTAACCCCTGCTTTTTATTGCTTTTCATTTGCTTGATAAATATCTCTCCATCTCTTTATTTTGAGCCTATGTATGTCTTGCACATGAGATGGATCTCTTGAATACAGCACACCAATGAGTCTTGATTATTTATCCAATTTGCCAGTCTATGTCTTTTCAAATTAAAAAGTTTCTGCATTGCAAAGCATATAATCAATGAAACTAAAAGGTACCTTACAGACCCACAAACAGTGTAAAAGTGTTCCTATTTCTCCACATCCTCTCCAGCACCTGTTGTTTCCTGACTTTTTAATGATCGCCATTCTAACTGGTGTGAGATGGTATCTCCTTGTTTTGATTTGCATTTCTCTAACGACCGGTGATGATGAGCATTTTTTCATGTGTCTGCTGGCTGCATAAATGTCTTCTTTTGAGAAGTGTCTGTTCTTATCCTTTGCCCACTTTTTGATAGGGTTGTCTGTTTTTTTCTTGTAAATTTGTTTGAGTTCTTTATAGTTTCTGGATATTAGCCCTTTGTCAGATGAGTAGATTGCAAAAATTTTCTCCCATTCTGTAGGTTGCCTGTTCACTCTGATGGTAGTTTCTTTTGCTGTGCAGAAGCTCTTTAGTTTAATTAGATCCCATTTGTTGCCATTGCTTTACACTGCTGATGGGACTGTAAACTGGTTCAACCATTGTGGAAGACAGTGTGGCAATTCCTCAAGGATCTAGAACTAGAAATACCATTTGACCCAGCCATCCCATTACTGGGTATATACCCAAAGGATTATAAATCATGCTGCTATAAAGACACATGCACACGTGTGTTTATTGTGACACTATTCACAATAGCAAAGACTTGGAACCAACTCAAATGTCCATCAATGATAGACTAGATTAAGAAAATGTGGCACATATACACCATGGAATACTATGCAGCCATGAAAAAGGATGAGTTCATGTCCTTTATAGGGACGTGGATGAAGCTGGAAACCATCACTCTCAGCAAACTATCACAGGGACAAAAAACCAAACACCGCATGTTCTCACTCACAGGTGGGAATTGAACAATGAGAACACTTGGACACATGAAGGAGAACATCACACACTGGGGCCTGTCATGGGGTGGGGGGAGGGGGAAGGGATAGCATTAGGAGATATACCTAATGTCAGTGACGAGTTAATGGGTGCAGCAAACCAAAATGGCCCATGTATACATATGTAACAAACCTGCACGTTCTGCACATGTACCCTAGAACTTAAAGTATTAAAAAAAAAAGAAAACCTATTTGATTGGTTAGAGTGAAAAGACCCTAGTTAGAGGCTAGTTGCTGTTTTCTGACTGGTAAAGTCCCTTGTTTCATTTTATTGTTTACATTGAGCTTCAGTTTGCTTACTTAAAGCACTGGAACTACCCAGCCTAATGAACCTCCTAAATTAAAAAATAATAATAATAACGAATAGAATATACAACACGTAGTTCTTACCATTCCTGAAAATTTCATTCCATATGTAAGAATGCTAAAGTTCAAATACAATGCCCGTTCATTTAATATACAATAACCATTGTACATTGTATGTATGGAAATTAATCCTCTCCATTACTATATCCCCAGATCCTGCCTGAACACTTGGCTCATATTAAATTCTTAATAGATATTTGCTTAATCAAATGTTAAAATTATTGAGAAATACATTGGAACTAAGAAATTAACAGATAAAACAGGTTATAGAAGAAGTGATGGTGAGCTATAAAATAGGTGAAATAATGAAATCTTTGAAAGGAGGTGTAATATAATTATGAAACTGAATGTATCTGGGATTTTTGTGATATGGATTTTATTATTTGAAAATTTTCTTGATCAGAACATTCCAGAATTATTTATTGAAACTGGGAAGTGATAGGATAATGAGAGAGAGGTAATGAGTAAGGTATTCTACATCTTATCTTTTATAAGGTGAAGTAAGTAGTTACCATCTCTGTCTTTATATTGGTATGTAGGAGTAAATTAATTTTGTTATGAATAACAATAAAATAAAATCATAAGGTAAATTTTTTTTCTTTTTTTATACTTTAAGTTTTAGGGTATAAACTTAATCACTGCATGCATGGGAGAGAACTACTACCTGTGTGCAGGTAAAAAAACACCTAAAAAGGATTAAAGGAAACAATAACCAGCACACACAAACACACAACACACACACACACACACACACACACACACACACACGTAGTAATGGCATCTGTTCCCACCAGCCAAATGGAAAACCTCATTTTTCTTGAGACATGAGGTAGAAAATTCAGAAAGGTCATGTCTTTGTACCTGAAAATAATTATCATTACACTAAACTTGGCTCTGGGCCCACCTAACAAATATTAAAAAGCATGACACAAAATGATCAAAATTTTCCAAGAAATTTTCACAGTATCCCTCAACAAAGCTCAAAACCACTTACAACAATGCAAAAATTTTAAGCACCAGATGATAAAATTTACATTTGGCATTCAATAAAAAATTACCAGTTATGTGAAGAAGAAACATAATTCAAAATGAAAAGAAAAATCAATCTTTTGAAATAAATCCAGAACTGACACAAATGTTAGAAACAATAAACAAGGACATTAAAGCAGTTATTAAGTATGAATGTGTTCTAAATATTCAAAAACTTAAGTAGAAACATGGAAGATATAAAAACAATTCAAGTTTCTAAAGACTTTTATTTTTAGATGTTTGAAATGAAAAACACCAAATATAATGAACAACAGATTTGATATCACAGAAGAAAATATTAGTGACCTTGAAGACATACCAATAGAAACTATACAAAATGAAACACACCGAAAAAAAGACTACAGAATAATACATTATCAGTTCACTCTGGAACAGAACACAGGTATCTCTTTGGAAAATAGTTCAGCAGTTTTTAGTAAAATAAAACATGCACTTACAATACTACTCAGCAATTACACTTCTCAGCATTCATCCCAAAGAAATAAAACATGTTTACACAAAAACCTATACAAAGTGTTCATGGCAGCTTTATTTATGATAGCCAAACAATGGAAACAATTCATATGTCTTTCAACGTGTGAAAGATTAAACATACTGTGGTACATTCATACTATGGAATATTACTTAGAAATACAAACAGAGGGGATCTGGCAAGAGATCCAAATAGGAACAGCTCCAGTCTGCAGCTCCCAGCGAGACCAACGCAGAAGGCAGGACATTTCTGCATTTCCAACTGAGGTACCCTGTTCATCTCATTGGGACTGGTTAGGCAGTGGGTGCAGCCCACAGAGGGTGAGCAGAAGCAGAGTGGGGCGTCACCTCACTCAGGAAGTGCAAAGAACCTGGGGCCTCCCTCCCCCAGCCAAGGGAAGCCTTGAGGAACTGTGCTATCCAGCCAGGATACTATGCTTTTCCCATGGTTTTTGCTATTCTCAGACCAGGAGATTCCCTCGTGTGCCTACATGACCAGGGCACTGGGTTTCAAGAACAAAACTGGGCAGCTGTTGGGAAGACACCGAGATAGCTGGAGGAGTTTGTTTGTTTATTTCTCATACCTCAGTGTCACCTGGAACCCCAGCAAGACAGAAACTTTCACTCCCCTGGAAAGGGGGCTGAAGCTAGGGAGCCAAGGGTTCTTGCTCAGCAGGTCCCACTCTCAAAGAGCCCAGCAAGTTAAGAACCACTGGCTTGAAATTCTCACTGCTAGCACAGCAGTCTGGAATGGATCTGGGATGATTATCCAGGAGAACCTCCCCAACCTAACAAGACAGATGAACATTCAAATTCAGAAAATACAGAGAACATCACTAAGATACTCCATGAGAGGATGAACCCCAAGACACATAATCATCAGATTCTCCAAGGATGAAGTGAAGAAGAAAATGTTAGGGGCAGCCAGAGAGCAATGTCAGGTCATCTACAAACAGAAGTCCACCAGACTAACAGCAGATCTGTCAGCAGAAACCCTACAAGCCAGAAGAGAGTGGGGGCCAATACTCAACATTATTAAAGAGAAGAATTTTCAACCCAGAATTTCATATCCAGCCAAACTAAACTTCATAAGTGAAGGAGAAAAAAAATCTTTTTCAGACAAGCAAATGCTAAGGGATTTTGTCATCATCAGACCTGCCTTGCAAGAGCTCCTGAAGGAAGCACTAAATATGGAAAGGAAAAATCAGTACCAACCACTTCAAAACCACACCAAAATAGAAAGACCAATGACACAATGAAGAAACGGCATCAACTAGTGTGCAAAATAACTAGCTAGCAAAATGACGACAGGATCAAATTCACACATAAAAATATTAACCTTAAATGTAAATGGCCTAAATGCCCCTATTAAAAGACAGAGGCTGGGAAATTGGATAAAGAGCCAGGACTCATCAGTATGCTGTATTCAGGAGACCCAACTCACATGCAAAGAAACATATAGGCTCAAAATAAAAGTACGAAGAAATATTTACCAAGGAAATGGTAAGCAAAAAAAATGCAGAGGTTTCAATACCAGTCTCTGATAAAACAGACTTTCAACCAACAAAGATCAAAAAAGACAAAGAAGGGCACTATATAATGGTAAAGGTATCGATGCAACAAGAAGAGCTAACTAATATATATGGCTACATTAAAATGTCTTAAAGAGCACAAATAGACAATCCAAGGTCACACCACAAATAACTAAAGAAACAAACAAACGAAACTCAATCTCAGCAGAAGAAAAGAAATAACAAAGATCAGAGCAGAACTAAATGAAATTGAAACAAAAAAATAAGAGTTAACTAACAAAAAAAAACCGTTATTTGAAAAGATAAACAAAATTGATAGACCATTAGTGAGATTAACCAAGAAAAGAGAAAAATCCAAATAAGCTCAATTAGAAATAAAACATGATATCTTACAACCGATACCACAGAAATACAAAAGCTTACTCGAGGCTACTGTGAACACCTTTTTACAGAAAAACTAGAAAATCTACAGGATATGAATAAATTCCTGGAAATATACAATCCTCCCAGGTTAAATCAGGAAGAAATAGAAACTCTGAACAGACCAGTAACAAGTAGCGATATTGAAACAGTAATTTAAAAATTGTCAACAGAAAGAACTCCAGGACAAGGTGGATTCACAGCTGAATTCTTTGTGACATTCAAAGAAAAATTGGTATCAATTTTACTGAAACTATTACAAAAGAGAGAGAAAGACAAAATCCACCCCCCCCCCAAATCAATCCTGGAAGCCAGTATCACCCTAATTCCAAAACCAGGAAGGACTTACAAAAAAAGAAAAAAAAACTACAAAGCAATATTCCTGATGAATATATGCAAAAAAATACTCAACACACTAGCTAACCAAATCCAACAGCATGTCAAAAAGATAATACACAATAATCAAGTGGGTTTCATACCAGGGGTGCAGGGGTGGTTTAACATATGCAAGTCAATAAGTGTAATACATCACATAAAGAGAATTAAAAACAAGAATCATATGATTATCTCAATAGATGCAGAAAAAGCATTTGACCAAATCCAGCCTCTCTTTATGATTAAAACCCTCAGCAAAATTGGCATAGAAGGGACATACCTCAAGGTAATAAAAGCCATCCATGACAAACACACAGCCAACATTATATTAAATGAGGAAGAGTTAAAAGCATTCCCCCTGAGATCTCGAACAATACAAGGATGCCCACTTTCACTGCTTCTATTCAACATCGTACTGGAAGTTCTAGCCAGACCAATCAGACAAGAGAAAAAAATAAAAAGCATCCACATTGGTAAAGAGGAAGACAACTGTCACTGTTCACTAATGATATGTTTGTATACCTAGAAAATCCTAAAGACTCATCCAAAGACTTACAGATCTGATAAATGAATTCAGTAAAGTTTCAAGATACAAAATCAATGCTCACAAATAAGTAGCACTGCTATACACCAACAATGGCAAAGCTGAGAAACAAATAAAGAACTCAACCCCTTTCACAACAGCTGCAAAAATGATAAAATACATAGAAATATACCTAACCAAGGAGGAGAAAGATCTCTACAAGAAAATCTACAAAACACTCCTGAAAGAAATCATAGATGACACGTACAAATAAAAACACATCCCATGCTCATGGATGGGTAGAATCAGTATTATAAAAACGACCATACTGCCAAAAGCAATCTACAGATTCAATGCAATTCCCATTAAAGTACCATCATCATTCTTCACAGAACTAGAAAAAAATCCTAAAATTTATATGGAACCAGAAAAGATTCTGCACAGCCAAAGCACGACTAAACAAAAGGAACAAATTTGGAGGCGTCACATTACCTGACTTCAAACTATCCTACAGTCTACAGTTACCAGAACAGCATGGTACTGATATAAAAGTAGGCATGTAGACCAATGGAAAAGAATAGAGAACCCAGAAATAAACCCAAATAATTATAGCCAACCGATCTTTGACAAAGCATCAAAAACATAAAGTGAGGAAAGGAAACCCTATTCAACGAATGGTGCTGGAATAATTGGCAAGCCACATGTAAAAGAATAAAACTGAATCCCCATCTCTCATTTTATACAAAAATCAACTCAAGATGGATCAAGGACTTAAATCTAAGACCTGAAACCATGAAAAATTCTACAAGGAAACATTGGCAAAGTTCTCCTAGATGTTGGCTTATGTAAAGATTTCATGACCAAAAACCCAAAAGAAAATGCAACAAAAACAAAAATAAATACATGGCACCCAATTTACCTACAAAGTTTCTGCACAGCAAAAGAAATAATTAGCAGAGTAAACTTACAACACAGAGAATGCAAGGACATCTTCACAAACTGTGCATCAAAGGACTAATATCCAGAATCTACAAGGAACTCAAACAAATAAGTTAGAAAAAATCCCAGCCCCATCAAAAAGTGGAGAAAGGACAAGGATAGACAATTCTCAAAAGAACATATACTACAAATGATCAACAAACATGAAAAAATTATTAACATCACTAATTATCAGGGAAATGAAAATCAAAACCACAATGTGATACCACCTTACTCCTGCAAGAATGGCCATAATAAAATAATAAAAAAATAGATGTTGATGTGAATGTAATGAAAAGAGAACACTTTTACATTGCCGATGGGGGAATGTAAACTAGTACAACCACTATGGAATATGGTATGGAGATTCCTTAAAGAACTAAAAGTAGAACTACCATTTGATCCAGCAATTCCACTACTGAGTATCTACCCAGAGAAAAAGAAGTCATTATATGAAAAAGACACTTGCACACACATGCTTACAGTGGCGCAATTCACAATTGAAAAAATATGGAACGTACATGCCCATCAATAAACGAGTGGATAAAGAAAATGTGGCATATATACACCATGGAATTCTACTCAGCCATTAAAAGAAATGAACTAAAGGCATTCACAGCAACCTGGATGAGTTGAAGACCATTAAGTAAAGCAACTCAGAAGCAGAAAACAAATTTCGTATATTCTCACTTATAAGTGGGAAATAAGCGGTGAGGATGAAAAGACATATGATATAGAATGAAATAGTGGACTTCGGGGACTCTGGGGGAATGGGGAAAGTGGTGAGGGATAAAAGATTACACATTGGGTACAGTATACACTGCTTGGCTAACAGATTCACCAAAATCTCAGAAATTACCACGAAAGAACTTGTCCATGTAATAAAAAACCACCTGTTTTCTAAAAAGTATTGAAATTTAAAAAATACTACAAATTGGGTGGCTTAAGCAGCAAGCATTTATTTGTCATAGTTTTGAAGCTCATGAAACCCAAGATCAGCATGCCATCATGGTCAGGTTCTAGCGAGGGCTGTCATTCTGTCCATAGCAAAACTTTTATTATCTAAGCACCATTTTAGACTTTTTTAAGTTTTTAAATTAATTTTGTCCAAAATGTCTCCAAGTCTCTCATTCTAGATTATGTTTCTTCCTGCGGAAAATTTGTTCCATTGCTTAGTAGTATGTTGCAGATCCTGATAATCTGCTAATAGCTCTGATCAGGTAAAATAAAATTTTTGAACAGTTTAAAGAACATCTGCTTAGAATGTATTGTGAGAGTTAAAGCTTAGCTCATCCATTTCTTTCATTTTCCAGAGGAGGAAACTGAAGCACAGAAAGAGGGTGGTACTTATTGAAAGTCACTGACATATTTTTATTTGATACCTGCCACATGCCAGCCTTGTTACAGAAGCCATGGATATAAACATGAATAACATATTGTTCTCACTTTCATTAATCCAGTACTGAACCCTTTTCCCATATTCTTGTCACTACACATTGTCTTTGAAACTTGAGTGTCTAAAATCTCCTAGCAAGGTTTGCAAATGGGATGTTTGTTACAGTACACTAAAAAATGTTAAATGTGATGAAACTGAGGCATGCTTTTTTTTATAAAAGACACTTGTCTGGCAATACTATGGCAATTAGAATGGTGTAGTGTTGTGTTAATCAGGTCAGTTTATTTCTCAGATACCCTAATTAAGTCCAGGGACACCATGGATCTTGGGGAGGGATTTTTAACTATCCTTTTTTTTTTTTTTAATTTCTGAAGATACCAAAAGAAGCCATTTCTTTAATGACTGATTTTACATATCTTCATGGGATATACACTACTTTGGCTTATAGCACACATTCTCATGATCTCATGACAAACTGTATATTGTTCTAAAGACCAGCTCCAGCTTTCTGAACCTGGTTTTATCCACTTAAGAAAAAGAATGGAATTTTAATGCAGAAAAGCCTGCTATTGAGTCAGGACATCCTGCTGCTAACTTTTGAGCCCAGGAGGCACAGATATTATTTTTATTACATGTTAATAGCACACAATTTTAAGTGGTTATATGAATTGTGGGTGAAAAGTATTAATGACTAAAACCAAATAAAACAACCAGCCAAGTCTGATTGATTTTACTGAATACCATGTTTCTTGGGGTGAAACGATAGACAAGAAACTTACGCTTATTTGAACATACAGCTTTTTAAAAATAACCACATTTCCAAAGTAACAATGTGTAACAGTTGCCATACATACACACTGATCACCACAATGCTGTGTATGTTGCCTTAAACATTAATATAAATTCTAGATTAAATCTCATAATTTATAGTCAGAATCAAAATGTCTATAATTGTAAGGCATTGACCTGTTCTACCATATCTTTGTGCAACAATTCCAAAACCTAATTGAACTGCACTCACCCTACCAAAATCTTTGGAAAACATTTCCTGCTAAGCCAAATCAAGTAAAAATATAAAAAAACAAGAAGGGATATTATTGTATCTTTCTTTCATTGAGTTAATTTACACAGAAAGATATTTGAAAATTTACTAAATCTAATAAATTTCACTCAAAGCCTGAATGATTTTAGGGTCGAGATAAACAAAACTCTTTACATCACCCATTTAGAGCAAAAAATTCTGCAGCTGTCTGCCTTGTGTGGTTGTGTGTGTGTCTGTGTGTAAAATAAGGTCACATTTTATTTTTGGCTTTTACTTCTATTTATAAAAAGTTCCCTTTTGTGAGTTCCGGTCCGGCAGAGAGTGCGGAGAGACAAGAACGCGACCTGCTACTCCAGGGGCCTCCAGGCCCTTCGGCCCCTGGTCGGCGGGTGAACTGGGGGGCCCCAGGACAGGCTAAGCCCTCTGCCCTGCAGATACTGGAGGCCTCTGCTGTGGCTGCCCACTGGCTGTGCCCAGGCCTTGAAGCCGCAGCGAACCTCTCTTCCCCCCTCCACCTCGGTGACTAATGGCGGGGGCGGCCTCTCCCAGCCCGAACCCCGCCGGCCGCCAGGTGTCCTGGCCCAATCCTGCCGGGCCTCAACTAAACCTCCGCAGAGCCCTCGGGACGCAGCACCTTTGGGCGGCTGCAGGAGTGGAGGGCCAGGAAGCATGGCGGCTGCTCGAACGCCGCGCGGCGGAGGCTGTCAGGGCGTGGAGGGCCCGGGAAGGCGGCCTAGGGACGCAGACAGGCTCGGTCGCCTCTTTAGGCCACGGAGCCGCTCAGATCCGAGTCCCAGGTGACCACTCTGTCGCCATTGGACGAGACCTACCTAGTCCTGACGACGACGGACAAAGGCCTTAACCGGCCTGTGAGGTGAGCGAAGTCCCAGACAGCGACGGGTGGAACGGTTAGTGGCCATCGGGCGGTTGGTCTTCGTTCTACCAGACCTTGCTGTCAGAAGAGAGAAATGGTAGAATGACAGGCCACGTTTGGCCCGTTGGAAATGCCCACCACCCTCTGGGAAGATTTACTGGCCGTTTATGGAAGGCCTGTGTATATAATATGAGAAAGCTGCTCTCAACTCCACCCCAACCTTTTAATAGAAAATATTTGTCACATCTAGCCCTTCTAGATGGAAAGAGGTTGCCGACGTATGATAAAGTAGAGTTAGAAAGTCACACATCTTGTAAATTCTCATTTGTTTAAAATAAGTAATAGAAAATACATGTCTTCTGGAGATGACTTTTGGAAATGGAGTTGTTAGATGGGCTCTGGAAGCTGTACGTCCACGTTTTTTCGGTGGGTTAGATGACAAGGAGCTGGAAGACCTGAGAAGGAAGAGAATAAGGTTCTTTCCTAGATTGGTCATATTTAGAAGACATTTTCGTATTCTATCCATTGTTTTGTGTGCATTTTATTCCTCACTACTGTGTACATAGTTGACAATGCTAAGCTTTTTTGAAATGTCTGTTCTTTTTAGATGCTCTGAAGTACTGATACATGTTAAAATTAGAGGTAGCAAAATCACATTTTGTAAATATCTTTTTGTTACAATTCATAGGAAATTTTTTTGAGAGGAATGGCCAAATCACCTGTGGAGTAATGCTCATTGTGTTTGTGCAGTGGTTCAGGGGAGGAGAGAGGAGGGGGAGGTGCAGAGAGCTCTATGCCATCCTTTTTACAAGATGAATCATTATCTCTGTGCATTTTGTTTTACTTATCTGTGTATATAGTGTACATAAAGGACAAACGAGTCCTAACTGACAACATACAGTCTTTCTGGATGTTAAAGAGGTTGCCAGTGTATGACACAAGTAGAGTAATATCTTTTGTACATTTTGTTTTACAAGTCCTAGGAAAACTAATATATTTTGTACATTTTGTTTTACAAGTCCTAGGAAAACTAATATATTTTGTACATTTTGTTTTACAAGTCCTAGGAAAGATTGTCTTCTGAAAATTTGAGCATTCTTGCCCACTGGGTTGATGGAGATGGGAAGGGTTCTAGGCCAGAATGTTCACATTTGGAAGACTCTTTCAAATTATAACTGTCGTTATATATTTGCTGTTTATTCAAGACTGCTGTGTACATAGTGGACAAATTAACTCTTTACTTGAAACATCTAGTCTATCTAGATGTTTAGAAGTGCCTGATGTGTGTTAAATGTAGAGGTAGTAATACCACTTTGTAAATATCTTTTTGCTAAAATTCATAGGAAATACTTTTGGAAATTGAATTTTGAAGCCACCTTTGTGAGCAGTATAGTAATGTCTATACTTGTTCAGTTTTTTAGAGGAGGTGGGAGGAAAGAAATTGCAAAAGGTAATATAGTAGTGTGTTCATACTTGAACATTTTCAGACACCATTTTTCTGTATGTTTTGTGCATTTTGTTTTGCTCTGTATATAGTGTATATAATGGACAAATAGTCCTAATTTTTCAACATCTAGTTTCTAGATGTTAAAGAGGTTGCCAGTGTATGACAAAGTAGCAAAATTAGCATATTTTGTATGCTTTGTGTTGAAATTCATAGGAAAACTTGTCTTCTGTAAATGACTTTTGCATAGGAATCTGTTCAACCATCTCTAAGCATTACACGTGCCTGTACTTACCACTGGATTGAAGGCAGAGAAGGAAGAGGGGAGGGAATGATTCGAGGCCAAAATGGTCACATTTAGAAGATAGCTCAGATGATAACCATTGTTATGTGTGTGCAATTTTATTTAACAGTGCTGTGTACGTGGTGGACAAGTTGTATGAAATTTCTAGTCTTTCTAGATATTTGGAAGTGCTTGATGTATTTAAAAGTAGTAGAATAACAATTTTTGTAAATAGCTTTTAAAAACTGATGGGAATGAGTCCCATCAAAAAGTGGGCAAAGGATATGAACAGACGCTTCTCAAAAGAAGACATTTATGCAGCCAAAAAACACATGAAAAAATGCTCATCATCACTGACCATCAGAGAAATGCAAATCAAAACCACAATGAGATACCATCTCACACCAGTTAGAATGGCCATCATTAAAAAGTCAGGAAACAACAGGTGCTGGAGAGGATGTGGAGAAATAGGAATGCTTTTACACTGTTGGTGGGAATGTAAACTAGTTCAACCATTGTGGAACTCAGTGAGGCGATTCCTCAGGGATCTAGAACTAGAAATACCATTTGACCCAGCCATCCCATTACTGGGTATATACCGAAAGGATTATAAAACATGCAGCTATAAAGACACATGCACACGTATATTTATTGTGGCACTATTCACAATAGCAAAGACTTGGAACCAACCCAAATGTCCAACGATAGACTGGATTAAGAAAATGTGGCACATATACACCATGAAATACTATGCAGCCATAAAAAATGATGAGTTCATGTCCTTTGTAGGGACGTGGATGAAACTGGAAACCATCATTCTCAGCAAACTATCGCAAGGACAAAAAAACAAACACCGCATGTTCTCACTCATAGGTGGGAATTGAACAGTGAGAATACATGGACACAAGAAGGGGAACATCACACACCAGGGACTGTTGTGGGGTGGGGGTAGGGATAGCATTAGGAGATACACCTAATGCTAAATGACGAGTTAATGGGTGCAGCACACCAACATGGCACATGCACATTGTACACATGTACCCTAAAACTTAAAGTATAATAATAATAAAATTTTAAAAAAAAAGAATAAGAGGAACATAATGAGGGACACCAAAATATGATAAAGCAAATATAACTAAATATAATAAAAGGCCAAAAAAAAACTGATGAAAAATGCTGTTTGGAAGTGGAATTGTTGAACCACTTGGGAGGTGGGAGGGAAGAAGTTGCAAAAGGTGTTTTGCCATTGTTTATTAGAAAATTTCCGCTTAATCCATTACCTATATGTTACATGCATTTCATTTAACTTTGCTACACTCTATATATTGTGTATATACTGGACAAATGAGTCCCGATTTTATAATATCTAGTCTCTAGATATTAAAGAGGTTGCCAATGTGTGACAGAAGTAGAGTTAGTAAACTAATACGTTTTGTACACTTTGTTAAAATTCATAGAAAGGCTGTCTTCTGAAAAGGACTTTTGGAAGAGAAATGATAACATCAGCTCTAAGGGACACGTGCCTATATCCACCAGGTTGGTGGTGGAGAGGAGTTGGAAGGAATGAAGGGTTCTATACCAGAATGTTCCTATTTAGAAGACACTTTCAGATATAACTATTGTTACATGTGTGTAGTTTATTCAACACTACTGTGTATATAGCGGACAAACTTAAGTCCTTATTTGAAACAACTGGTCTTTCTAGATGTTTAGAAGTGCACAAAGTATGTTAAAAGTAGAGATAGTAAATAACACATTTTGTAGCTTTCCTTTTGATATGAAATATTGTCTTGGAAATTGATCAATTCTCTGAGCAGTACACATTATGATATTTGTGCTGGTTCAGGGGAAAGGAGGAGCACAAAGTGCAAAGGGCTTTCTACCAGTGTCCACTGTGTTTATGATGAGGCACATTGACCATTGTCCCTTATGTCTGCATTTTCATTTACTGTGCTGTGTATATAGTGTATATAAGCGGACATAGGAGTCCTAATTTACATCTAGTCGATGTTAAAGAGGTTGCCAGTGTATGACAAAAGTAGAATTAGTAAACTAATGCATTGAGTACACTTTGTGTTAAAATTCACAGGGAAGACTTCTTAAAAACAGAAGTGAAATTGTTAAAATCCCCCCTAAGCATTACAGATGGCTTATAGCTGTCCACGGGGTTGGTAGAGGTGGGAAAATAAGGGTTCTAGGCCAGAACGTTCCCATTTAGAAAACACTCAAATTACTGTCTGTGTTATGTATGTATACCATTTATTCAATGTTACTGTGTATATAATGGAAAACTTAAGTCCAGTTTGAAACATCTAGTTTTTCTAGGTGTTTAAAAGTGCACAACGGCCAGGCGCGGTGGCTCACACTTGTAATCCCAGCACTTTGGGAGGCCGAGGCAGGCAGATCACGAGGTCAGGAGATCGAGACCACAGTGAAACCCCATCTCTACTAAAAATACAAAAAAAAAAAAAAATTAGCCGGGCATGGTGGCGGGCGCCTGTAGTCCCAGCTACTCGGACAGGCTGAGGCAGGAGAATGGCGTGAACCCGGGAGGCGGAGCTTGCAGTGAGCTGAGATTGCGCCATTGCACTCCAGCCTGGGCAATAGAGCGAGACTCCATCTCAAAAAAAAAAAAAAAGTGCACAACGGCCTGGCACAGTGGCTCACACCAGTAATCCCAACACTTTGGGAGGCCAAGGCGGGCAGATCCCAAGGTCAAGAGATGGAGACCATCCTGGCCAACATGGTGAAACCCCATCTCTACTAAAAATACAAAAATTAGCTGGTTGTGGTGGCGCCCACCTGTAGTCCCAGCTACTTGGGAGGCTGAGTCAGGAGAATCGCTTGAACTCGGGAGGTGGAGGTTGCAGTGAGCCGAGATCTCACCACTGCACTCCAGCCTGGTGACAGAGTGAGACTCCGTTTCAGCAACAACAACAAAAAGGTGTACAACATAGGTTAAAAGTAGAGGGCTAAAGTAACACCCCTCTAAGCATTTGTTTTCAGTACTTCCTAGGAGTGGTTGCATAAGTGAATGCAGACTATTCATTGGGCGGTTGTCAGGGCGGCAGGGAGGAGGTATGCAGGGAGAAGGGTTCTGTGCTCCTGAGATTAGTTCAGATGGTCTAACCATTGTTCTATACGTGCATTTTAGTTAATATTATGTATTAAAGGATAAACAAGTCTTAATACTCAAAAAAACTTCCCTTTTGTTTTTTATTTATTTATTTTTGTTTCATTATTTTTGTGGGTACATAGTTGGTGTATATATTTATGGGGTACATGAGGTGCTTTGATGCAGACATGTAATATGTAATAATCACATCATGGAAAATGAGGTATACATCCCCTCAAGGATTTATCCTTTGTGTTACTAAAAATCCAATTATACCATTATAGTTATTATAAAATGTACAATTAAATGATTATTGAGTATTTAGTCACCCTGCTGTGCTATCAAATACTAGGTCTTATTCACTCTTTAACTATTTTTTTGTTTGTGTGCCCATTAACTACCTCCACTTCCCCTCAAACCCTCATATACCTTCCAGCCTCTGGTAACCATCCTACTCTCGATCTCTACGAGTTGAATTGTTTTGATTTTTAGCACTCACAAATAAGTGACAGCATATGAAGTTAGTCTTTCCATGCCTGACTTATTTTAATTAACAGAAAGACCTCCAGTTCCATTCATGTTGTTGCAAATGAAAAGATGTCATTCCTTTCTACTGCAGAATAGTAATCCATTGTGTATATGTACCATATTTGCTTTTTGAAAAGCTTTTATATTAGGTTCAGTGGTATATGTGCAGATTTGTTATTTAGGTAGACTTGTGTCATGGGGGTTTGCTGTACAGATCATCACCCAGGTACTAATCCTAGTGCCCAATAGTTATTTTTTCAGATACTTTTCTTCCTCAAATCTGCCACCCTCAAGTAGGCCCCAGTGTCTGTTGTTCTACACTTTGTATCCATGAGTTCTCATCATTTACCTCCTAGTTATAAGTGAGAACATGTGGTATTTGGTTTTCTCTTCCTGCATTAGTTTGCTGAGGATAATGACTTCCAGCTCTATCCATGTTCCTGCAAAAGACATGATCTCATTTTTTATGGCTGCATAGTGTTCCATGGTGTACATACACCACATTTTTTTGATTCACTCTGCCACTTATGGGCATTTTTTAGGTTGATTTTATCTCTTTGCTGTTGTGAATAGTGCTGCTATGGACGCTTGCGTGTATGTGTCTTTATTAGTAGAATGATTTATAGTCCTCTGGATATATATCCTGTAATGGGATTGCTGGGTCAAATGGTAATTCTGTTTTTAGGTCTTTGAAGATTATCTACACTGTTTTCCACAAGGGTGTAACTAATTTACATTCCTACCAATAATGTATAAGCAATCTTTTTTCTCCACAACCGTGCCAGCATCTGTTATTTTTTAAATTTCAAATAACAGCCATTCTGACTTGTTTGAGATAGCATCTTATTATGGTTTTGATTTGCATTTCTCTAATGATCAATGATGTTGAGCTTTTTTTCATATGCTTATTGGCCACTTGTATGTTTTCTTTTGAGAAGTGTCTGCTCATGTCCTTTGTCCAGTTTTTAATGGGTTTTCTTTTTCTTGTATATTTGGTTAAGTTTCTTATAGATGCTGGATATTAGACCTTTATCAGATGCATAGTTTGCAAAAAATTTCTCCCGTTGTGTAGGTTGTCTGTGTACTGTGCTAACAGTTTTTATGCCTGGGCAGAAGCTCTATAGTTTAAATAGATCTCATTTGTCAATTTTTGCTTTTGTTGCAATTGTTTTTGGCATCTTCACCATTAAATCTTTGCTCGTTCCTATGTCCAAAATATCTAGTTTGTCTTTCATGGTTTTTATAGTTTGCGGTTTTAAATTTAAGTCTTTAATCCATCTTGAGTTAATTTCTGTACATAGTGTAAGGAAGGGGTCCAGTTTCAATCTTCTGCATATTGCCAGCCAGTTATTCCAGCATCATTTATTAAATAGGGTACCCTTTCCCCATTGCTTGTTTTTGTAAGCTTTGTCAAAGATCAGATAGTTGTAGGTGTGCAGCCTTATTTCTGGGCTCTCTATTCTGTTTCATTGATCAATGTGTCTGTTTTGGTATCAGTACCATGCAGTTTCAGTAACTGTAGCCCTGTAGTAGTTTGAAGTTGAGTTTCATGATGCCTCCAGCTTTGTTCTTTTTGATTAGGACTTCCATGGCTATTTGGGCTGTTTTTTGTTTTATATGAATTTTAAAATACTTATTTCTAGTTCTGTAAAGAATGGCATTGGTAAAATAGTTTAATAGGAAAAGCATTGGATCTAGAAATTGCTTTGGGTTGTAAGGCTATTTTAACAATATTGGAATATGGAATGTTTTTTCATTTATTTGTGTCATCTCTGATTTCATCAAGCAGTGTTCTATAATTCTTGTTGTAGAAATATTTCACTGCCCTGGTTAGTTGTATTCCTAGGTATTTTATTCTTTTTGTGGCAACCGTGAATGAGATTGCGTTCCTGGTTTGCTCTTGGCTTGGCTATTGCTGGTGTAAAGAAATGCTAGTGATTTTCATACAATGATTTTGTATCCTGAGACTTTGCTGAACTTGTTTATCAGCTGAAGGAGGTTTGAGGCTGAGACTGTGGTTTTCTACATAAAGAATCATGTTGTCTGCAAATAGGGATAGTTTGACTTCCTGTATTCCTATTTGAATGCTCTTTATTTCTTTCTTTTGCCTAATTGTTCTGGCCATGACTTCCAATACTATGCTGAATAGGAGTGGTGAGAGAGGGCATCATTATCTTGTGCTAGTTTTCAAGGGGAATGCTTCAAACTTTTGAAAATTCAATATTATATTGGCTGTGGGTTTGTCATACATGGCTTTTATTATTTTGAGGAATGTTTCTTCAATGCCTAGTTTATTGAAAGTTTTTAACATGAAAAGACGTTGAATTTTATCGAAAGTTTTTTCTGCATCTACTGAAATAATCATGTGTTTTTTGTTTGTAGTTCTCTTTATCTGATCTCATTTGTTGATTTGTGTTTGTTGAACCAAACTTGCATCCAGGGATGAAGACTACTGGATTGTGGTGGATTCGCTTTTTGATGTACCACATTTTCATTATCCATTCATCTGTTGACGGGCACTTAGGTTGCTTCTAATTTTTTACTATTGTAAACAGTGCTGCAACAAACATGAGAATGCAGGTATCTTTTTGATATACTGATTTTCTTTTATTTGAGGGGTGAAGTATATACCCAGCAGTGGGATTTCTGGATTATATGTCAGCTCTCTTTTTAGTTTTTTAAGAAACATACAAATTGTTCTTCATAGTGGTTATACTAGTTTACATTCCCAGCAGCAGTGTACAAGGATTCCCTTTCTCCACATCCTCATCCAGCATTTGTTATTGCCTATCTTTTGTATAAAAGTCATTTTAAATGGAGTGAGATAATGTAGCATTGTAGTTTTTATTTGCATTTCTCTGATGATCAGCGATGTTGAGCACCTTTTTTATGGATCAATCTGCAATTTGTATGTCCTCTGTTGAGAAATTTCCATTAAAATATTCGGCCCATTTTTTAATATTATTATTAGATTTTTTTTTCCAATTGAAATGTTTGAGCTCCTTTTATATTCTGATCCTTGTCAGATGGGTAGTTGGAAAATAGATTTTTCCTATTTTGTGAGTGGTCCCTTCATGTTGTTGATTGCTTATTTTGCTGTGCAGAAGCTTTTTAACTTCATGTGATCCCATTTTTCCATTTTTGCTTTGTTTGCCTGTGCTGGTTGTTGGGTATTTCTCAAGAAATTTTAGCCCAAATCAATGTCCTGGAGAGTTTCCCAAAGTTTTCCTGTAGTCGTTTCAAAGTTTGAGGTCTTGGGCTTAAGTTTATAATCAAATTTTATCTTATTTTTGTATATGGCAAAAGATATATGTCAAGTTTTATTCTTCTGCATATGGATATCTAGTTTTCCCAGTACCATTTATTGAAGAGACTGTCCTTTCTCAAATTTGTGTTCCTAGCACGTTTGTCAAAGATGGAATCCACTGTAGGTGTATGGATTTGTTTCTGGGATCTCTATTTTGTTCCATTTATCTATGTGTGTCTTTTTATGCAAGTACCATGCTGTTTTGGTTACTCTAACTCTGTAGTATAATTTGAAGTCAGGTAATCTGATGTCTCCAGTTTTGATCTTTTGGTCAGGATAGCCTTGGGTACTGTGTTTCTTTTGTCATCTAATATAAATTTTAAAATTGTTTTGTCTTTTTCTGTGAAGATGTATTGGTATATTGATAGAGGTTGCAAAGGCACTGTAGATTGCTTTTGGTTGTCTCGACATTTTAACAATATTGATTCTTCCAGTCCATGAGCATAAAATATCTTTTCATTTTTTGTGTTCTCTTCAAATTCTTTCATCAGTATTTTGTAGGGTTTTTTTTGTAGAGCTCTTTCACGTCATTGGTTAATTTTTATGTATTTAATTTTATTTGTCGCTATTGTAAATGGGATTACTTTGTTTCTGTTTTAGATTGTTCACTGCTGGCATATAGAAATGCTAATGATATTTTATGTTGATTTTGTATCTGCAAATTTACTAAATTTGTTTATTAGCTCTAATAGTTTTTGTCGAAGTCTTCATATTTTCAAATATAAGATCACACAATCTGCAAACAAAGATAATCTGACTTCTTCCTTTCCAATTTGGATAAACATTTTTTCCTTCTCTTGTCTGATTGCTCTAGCTAGAACTTCCAGAACTATGTTGAACAACAGTGCAAAAGTGGGCATTCTTGCCTTGTTCCATATCTTAGAGGACAGGCTTTTAGTTTTTCCCCATTCATTGTGATACTAGCTGAGGATCCGACATATATGGCTTTTATTATGTTGACATATGTTCCTTGTATATCAAGATTTTTGGAGTTCTTATCATGAAAGTGTGTTAAATTTTATCAAATGCTTCTTTGGCATCAATTTAAATGATGATATGGCTTTGACCTTCATTCTGTTGATATGATGTATCACATTAATTGATTTGCATATGTTTACCTATCTTTGCATCCCTGGGATAAATCCCACTTTGTCAAGATTAACAATCTTTTTAGTGTATTGTTGTGTTCAGTTTGTTAGTATTTTGTTGAGCATTTTTGCATCAATATTCATCAGAGATATTCGCCTGTAGTTTTCTTTTTTTTGATGTGCCTTTGTCTACTTTGGGTGTCAGGGTAATGCTGGTCTAATAAGATGAGTTTGAAAATATCCTCTTCTCTATTTTTGGAATAGTTTGAGTAATATTGGTATTAGCTTTTCTTTAAATGTTTGGTAGAATTCAGCAGTGAAACAGTGAAAGCATCAGATTCCAGGCTTTTTTTTTTTTTTTTTTTTTTACTAGGAGACTTTTTATTATGGCTTAAATTTCATTACTTGTTATTGGCCTGTTCAGATTTTGGATTTCAGCCTGGTTCAGTGTTGGTAGGTTGTAGGTGTCTAGAAATTTATACATCCCCTCTAGATTTGCCAAATTTTTTTGTGTACAGTTGCTGATAGTAGCCAGTAATGATCCTTTGAATTTCTACAGTATCAGCTATAATGTCTTTTTTTCATCTCTGATTTTATTCATTTTGATCTTCTCTCTTTTTTTCTCAGTTAGTCTGGCTAAAGTTTTGTCTACTTTGTTTAACTTTTAAGAAACCCAACTTTTTGTTTCATTGATCTTTTGCATTGTTTTCTTCATTTTAAATTCATTTATTTCTGTTCTGATCTTTATTATTTCTTTCCTTCTACTAATTTTGGGTTTAGTTTTCTCTTGCTTTTCCAGTTTCTTTAAGATGCATCATTAGGTTATATATTGGAAAGTTTTTTTTTTCTTTTTTGATGTAGGCACTTACAGCTATAAATTTTTCTCTTAGTATTGCATTTGCTGTACCCTGTAGGTTTGGTATGTTGTGTTTCCATTACTATTTGTTTCAAGAAATTTTTTAATTTTCTTCTTAATTTCTTAATCAACCCACTGATCATTCAGGAGCATATTGTTTAATATCTGTGTGTTTGTAGAGTTTCCAAAATTTCTCTTTTTTGATTTGCAGTTTTATTCCATTGTGGTCAGAGAAGATGCTTAATATTATGTCAATTGTTTTGAATTTTTAAAGACTCGTTTACCTCACATATGGTCTATGCTTGAGAATGATCCATGTGCTGAGAAGAATGTGCATTTTGCTGTTGTTGGATAAAATGTTCTGTAAATATCTATTTAGATCCATTTGATCTATAGTGCAGATTAAGACTGCTGTTTCTTAGTTAATTTTTTGCCTGAAAGTACTGTCCGATGCTGAAAGTCAGTTGGTGAAGACTGCAGCTATTATTGTATTCAGATCTAGCTTTCTTTAGCTCTAATAATATTTGCTTTATATAGCTGGGTGCTCCAATGTTGGCCCATATATATTTGCAATTTTTATATCCTCTTGCTGAATTTACCCTTTATTATTACATAATTACCCTCTTTGACACTTTATATAGTTTTTGTCTGTAAATCTATTTTGTCTGATATATATAAAGCTACTTCTCTGGGTGTGGTAGTGAACACCTATAGTCCCAGCTACACAAGAGGCTGAGGTGGGAGAATCTTTTGAGCATAGAAGTCGAGGCTGCAGTGAGCCATGTTTGTGCCATTGCACTCCAGTCTGAGTGACAGAGCAAGACCCTGTCACAAAAAAAAATATAGATGATAGATAGATGGATACATAGCTACACAGATAGGTAGACACTCTTGCTCTTTTTTGGTTTCAATTGGCATGGGATATCTTTTTCATTCACTTTATTTTCAACCTATGTGTGTGATTATAGGTGAAGTGTGTTTCTTGTAGGCAACCGATCATTGGGTCTTGCTTTTTTTTTTTTTTTAATTTTATTTTTATTTTTTTTTATTATACTTTAGGTTTTAGGGTACATGTACACAATGTGCAGGTTTGTTACATATGTATCCATGTGCCATGTTGATTTCCTGCACCCATTAACTCGTCATTTAGCATTAGGTATATCTCCTAATGCTGTCCCTCCCCCCTCCCCCCACCCCACAACAGTCCCTGGAATGTGATGTTCCCCTTCCTGTGTCCATGAGTTCTCATTGTTCAATTCCCACCTATGAGTGAGAACATGCGGTGTTTGGTTTTTTGTCCTTGCGATAGTTTACTGAGAATGATGTTTTCCAGTTTCATCCATGTCCCTACAAAGGACATGAACTCATCATTTTTTATGGCTGCATAGTATTCCATGGTGTATATGTGCCACATTTTCTTAATCCAGTCTATCGTTGTTGGAGATTTGGGTTGGTTCCAAGTCTTTGCTATTGTGAATAGTGCCGCAATAAAGACACATGCACACGTATGTTGGGTCTTGCTTTTTTGTCCATTGAGCCACTCTATGTCTTGACTGGAGAGTTTAGTCCATTTACATTCAGTGTTATTGATAAGTAAGCACTTACTCCTGCTGTCTTGTTATTTGTTTTCTGGTTGTTTCCTAGTCTTCCTTTCCTTTTTTCCATTCTTTCTATCTTCCTTTTAGTGAAGGTGATTTTCTCTGGTGGTATTATTCAATGTTTTGCTTTTTATTTTATTTTTGAATTTGTTGTATGTTTTCTGATTTAAGGTTACCATGAGGCTTGTAAGTACTATCTTGTAACACATTATTTTAAATTGACAAGAACTTAACACTAATTGCATGCAAAATAAATAAATAAGCAAAGATAAAACTAACAAAAACTCTGTATCTTAACCTTATCTCCCTACTTTTTTACTTTGTAATGTTTCTCTTTATGTCTTATTGTACTGTCTATGTCTAGAAAACATGTTGCACGTATTATTTTTGATTGGTTTATCATTCGGTCTTTTAATTTAAGAGTACACACTACCATAACAGTGTTGTAATATTCTGTGGTTTTCTGTGTGCTGTGAGTTTTGTACCTTCAGATGAATTATTGTTGCTCATTAACATCCTTTATCTTCTGATTTAATAACTCCTGTTAGCATTTCTTGTAAGACAGATCTAGTCTTAATGAAATTCCTCAGATTTTGTTTATCTGGGAAGGTCTTTATTTCTCCTTCATACTTAAAGGATATTTTCACTGCATACATAATTCTAGTGTAAAATTTTTTTATTTCTTTAGCACTTTAAATACGTCGTGCAACTCTATCCTGGCTTGAAAGGTTTCTACTGAAAAGTCTGCTGCCAGGTGTACTGGAGCTCCATTGTATGTTATTTGTTTCTTTTCTCTTGCTACTTTTAGGATTCTTTCTTTATCTTCGACCTTTGTGACTTTGATTATTAAATGCCTTAAGGTAGTTTTCTTTGAGTTAAATCTGCTTATGGTTTATAATGTTCTTGTGCTTAGATGTTAATAACTTTCTCTAGGTTTCTAAAGTTGTCTGCTAGTATCCATTTTAATAAACTTTCTACCCCCATTTCTCTTCCTTCTCTTTAAGGAAAATAATTCTTAAATTTGCCCTTTTGAGACTATTCTCTAGGTCTTGTAAGTATACTTCACTGTTTGTTATTCCTTTTTTTGTCCCCTCTTACTGTGTGTTTTCAAATAGCCTATATTCAAGCTCATTAATTATTCTGCTTGATCAATTCTGCTATTAAGAGACTGATGCATTCTAGAGTATGTCAATGGCATTTTTCAACTCCAGAATTTTTTCTTGATTCTTATAATTATTTCAATCTCCTTGTTAAATTTATCTCATAAAATTCTGAATTCCTTCTCTATTATCTTGAATTTCTTTGAATTTCATCAAAACAGCTATTTTGAATTTACTATCTGAAAGGTCACATATCTCTATTCTTCCAGTACTTGTCCTTGGTGCCTTACTTTGTCTGCTGAGGTCTTACCTACCTAGATGATCTAAATGCTTGAAGATGTCCATCTATGTCTGGGCATTGCAGAGTTAGGTATTTATTGTAGTCTTCACATCCTGGTCTTGTTCATGCCCATCCTTCTTGGGAAGGTTTTTCAGGTGTTTGGAGAGATTTGAGGCATAAAATCAACAACACTGTGGTTCTTGCTTGTTGAGGTACCACCTTGGTGGTCTTGGATAATATCTAGAAGAATTAACTGGATTACCAAGCACAGTTTCTTTTTTTCTTCCCTTAATTTCTTCCAAACAAATGGATTCTCTCTCTCTGAGATGAGCCACCTGGATGTGTAGTGGGGGTAACACAAGCGTCACTGTGGCCACCACCACAGGGATTGCACTGGTTCAAAACTGAAGCCAGCACAACACTGAATTTCACCCAAGGCCCACCATTGTAAACACTACATGGCTACCACCTAAGTTCACTTAAGCCCCTAGGACTCTACAATCAACAAGTGGCAAAGCCAGCCAGGTTTTTGTCCCTTTCTTCAGGGAAGTGAATTCCCTTAGGCCCTAGGTGGGTCCAGAGAGTCTGTCTGGGAGCCAGACATTAAAGATAAAAATCTTAGAAATTTACCTGGTGTTCTACTCTAGTGTGACTAAGGTGGCACTCAAACAGCAAAATAAATTCCTTCCTACTCTTTCCTCGTTTTTCCACAGGTAGAGGAATCTTTCCCTATGACTGCCACCACTACTAGCCCATGGGGTTTCTGCCAGGCCATCATCAATGTGCACTTAAAGCCTTAGGGCTCTTCAGTCAGTTTGTGATAAATGCTGCCAGGCCTGGGAGTTACTCTTTGACTCAGGGCAGGTCTAGAAATGTTGACGAAAAGCCTAAACCTGGACTCAGTGACCCCAAGTATCTTGTTGGTGCTCTACCCCACTGTGGCTGAGCTAGTTCCTAAGGTGCAAGACAGATTTTTATTTACTTTTCCCATGTTTTCTCAAACAGGAGTCTCCATAGCCACCACATCTGGGAACGTGTTGGGTCACACCTGGAGCCCACACACTCAAAGCCCAATGTCCATGGCATGTTACCTGGGTATTTCTGTTGGTTATTAAGGGCCCAGGGGCTTTTTAGTTATCAGGCGATGAATCCTGCCAGGTCTTATCTGTGACAAGGCAGCACTGAGGTCAATGTAAAATCTCACATTTGCTGTATTCTCCCTCTCACAAACACAGATTTCTTCCCACTATGTGGCTGCTGCCAAAGAGTGAATGAGGAGTGACACAATTACTCCATTAGCAACCCTGGTTGGTGTCTAAGAAGGTCACATGTCCCCCCAGTCCACTGGCTCTGAGCCCAGCTCAGCAGACGTCTCTCAAGTTCACTTAGGGCACCAGAGCACTCCAGCTTGCAGTGGTGAGGCTTGTGGAAACTCAAGCTCCAGTGCTGAGATGGGTAATTTCCCTCTGGCTAGGGCTGATCAAAATGCTCCTTCCACGAGTGGATGTTAGGTGAATACAGCCTGGTTCTGCTTTCCACTGTGATAGGACAGCACAAAGTTCAATGCAAATCCTCACAATTGCTGTGCTCTCCATCTCCTAAGCACATGGAATATCCATGTCATGTGGCCACTGCAAGGGGATGGAGGACGGTTGGTGTTGGCACTTTAAGACAATCTTTCCTACCCTTTCCAGTGTCTCTTTCAGTGATATAAAGTTAAAACCGGGTACTGTGATTGTTCACCTGACTTTTGGTTCTTGATGACGTTTTTTGTGTGTAGTTGGTTGTTAAAATTTGGTCTTCCTGAAGGGGGATAAATTATGTAGCCTTCTATTCTGCCATCTTACTCCACCTAAAAAGTTTCCTTTTAATTGAAGAAAACTACCTGCTAAAAAGTTCTAGGAAGAAAAAAATGCCCAAATGACTTTTAGTTTATTATGTTTCCTTGGAAAACAAGTGTGTGTGTGTGTGTGTGTGTGGTCAGATGTATCCAGTGAATCTCGGGAGGCATGAAGGAACAAAGCCATGAAAGAGCAGATGGTACAAAGGCAAGGTGTGGGCTCTGAAACATTATTTTAATATCTGAGTCTAGGTTCAAGCAGTGAAATTAAACTGAAGGTAAGGCAAATTATAACTTTTCCTTAAGGAGCAGAAAGCACTATTCAAGTGACTTTATACATCAAAACCCTCAGATTCTGAAGTGACAAGGAACTACATCGTATTTCCCCTGCTTCAATATCTGTGGCTTTGTGCACATGAATGGCTTGTCCTTAAAACAGAGGCTGTATTTAGAATACAAGTAATAGTTGTGCTTTAATATCACAAAGCTTCTACAACTGAAGAAGGTTTTCTGGATCATCTATATTCATTCTTATAATTCAACAAGGGAGAAAAATTACATTAAAATTTCTAACATATATACATCTACAGTAAAATATCTATAAAAATAGCTTAAAAATATAATAGTGTATTATAGACATATAGTTTTAGTAAAAAGAAGAGTGATATATGAATTATAAAATCAATTACAAAATATTTTATATCTCTCAATAATTATTCAAAATTTCTCTTAAACTTTTTTTGATCTTTACTGGTAGGAATTATTCACTTCAAACAAAACAAAATCATACATGAAAACTCATTTATCTCTAGATCTACCATTTCATTGTGCCGTAACAATATCTCATGTTAGGCAATGCCAATAAATTTTACTCAGAATATATAAATATAAACACAATTTTTAAGATCTGTTTATTCTCTATCTTAACCTCCACCCCCACAGAAAAAAATTCAGCGTGACAACCGTATTTCATAAGGAATAGATTATAAGAGCCAAATCAGTATTTCTGTTCCCATCTTCACATTCTGCTTGTTGTTCCTAGAGTCATATTTCAGTATACCATCCAGAATAGCTTGATTTCTAGAAGTGAGTAAAGATGATTAGAAGGAGCCAGATAGAGCTGCTCATCAGGGTAAGCTAGATCCTGTCTGTCTCTGCCTTTTCCAGCCATTTCTTTGTAGGTACTCTTGGGAACAGGCCCCCAAAACTGGCCATAAACAAAATCTCTGCAGCACTGTGACATGTTCACGATGGCCTTGATGCCCACGCTGAAGGCTTTTGGTTTACAGGAATGAGGGCAAGGAACACCTGGCCCACCCAGGGCAGAAAACCACTTAAGTCATTCTTAAACCACAAACAATAGCATGAGCGATCTGTGCCTTAAGTACATGTTCATGCTGCAGATAACTAGCCAGATCCCATCCCGTTATTTTGGCCCATCCCTTTATTTCCCATAAGGAATACTTTGAGTAAATCTTATGACTGGCTTGCTGTTAGTAAATATGTGAGTAAATCTCTGTTCAAGGCTCTCAGCTCTGAAGGCTGTGAGACCCCTGATTTCCCACTCCACACTCTATATTTCTGTGTCTGTGTCTTTAATTCCTCTAGCGCCACTGGGTTAAGGTCTGCACGACCAAGCTGGTCTCGGCAGATACAAAAGAACTTCAAATTGTGGGCTCAACCTTGCTAATAAATTAGTAATCCATTATCACCAACAGGTAAAATCTAAAACTAGTTGTCTTATTCTCATTTTTAATGCTGGTGTTTCTAGACCAAATCCTGGACCCACACAAGTCCTCCAAAATGCTTATCTTCCTCCTCAGAACCACCTCTCCCCAAGCTTGTATTATAGCTACTCAGTCCTTCTGTCTTAGCTTCTGCCTTATTCTTTTTAATTTATCAGTTAGGACTTTTGGTCACAAACAACAGAGTATGCACTGGACCCTTTGCTTGAATAAAATACACTAAGATTTGTTTGTTTGTTATTTTCTTCCAGTTTCAAATTTCAGGAAGGAGGTCTTAAGTTAGTCTCATTTTGGTCACTTGTTCATCCCTTAGAGGAGGAAGTGGGGCATAACTATAGACCCACCAGACTGTATGCAGTGGGGAAGAGGTGATTCCACACAATTAAATTAAGGTACTAAATAAGAAAGGGAAATTAATGCTGTCAGCCTAAACCAACAAATATCCATGATGCTGAATATTTTCTAGCTTTCCCATGCTCTCTTGAGCAGTATTCTTGGCCTTTTCAAAAACACCTACTTAGTTCTTGAAAATGTATTTATTTCAAAAGCCAGACCTTACTTTTTATATCCCCAGCTATTGGCTAGATATCGTCCCAAAACTGCACAGATGGCAAAAAAATAAACCTAAAATTACCAAAAATCTTTATGCCTTAATGCAAGTAATGCAAGTATTGTCTCTGGCTGAAAACTGCAGCTACTAAGCAGTACCTGTCAGGTCATACTCAAATAGAGCTCATTTACTATGCATCCTTGGAAAGTGTGATTTTAACTTCAAGCCACCCATAGGGGGTCCAATTCTGGAACCAGAGCCTGGTTCTTTCCATCTTCTGTTTACTCTCTTTTCATTCAGAATCTAGCTTTTGAGGTCTCAGCATACCTCACAGGTAAAAACAACTTGTATGTCAGGCAGTAGAATACATACAGAACCAGTCCTTTAATCTCTAAGTTTAATTTTGAAGTAGCAGCCAAATAATATGACAACAGGCAGGAGAAAACAGTTCCTTTGTAAGCCTTAATTGTAAGTTACAATGTTTGTCAAAGTGGGGTGTGCTGACCACTTGCATCATAATCAAGAAAGCTTGTTAAAAATGAAAAGCCCTGGGCTTTACCACAAAACACAATGAATCACAATCTCAGATGACAAAACTCGTACATTTGAAATTTTAATACATACCACAAGTAATTTCTATGCACATTGAAGTTCGAGAACGGTGGGCATGAGGTTATCTGCTATATGGCAATGGTAACTCTCAGTAGGCCAACTGAGCTGAGAGAAAAGGAATTCAGGGTACTAAGACTCAGAAGTCTAAGTAATCTATCAGCAAGTAGCATGAACCTGTCTATTGGTGTAGGATTCAGGGAAGAGGACTCCAGGTAAAAAGGGGGAATGAACAGAAGCAAAACAAAATTCGAGTCCTAGCTATCCTGGGGTATAAGGCAGGATACCAAGGTAACAGAGACTTAGGCACAGAAAGCAGTGTTAAAAACCAATTACCAGAATTGCGAGTAAGATGAGAACCTAGTATCGGAAAGAAACACAAGAGGATTTATCTAAAGCAGCATAATTTCAGGGCCACACAAACATCATGAGTAACTTGATGCTGAGTCACAGAGTGTTGATGGAGATTCTTATAACCTTATATTCTAAAGTCAGTGGTTCCAGGCTAATCCTGTAGGTGAGAACAAGTGGTCACAGCTATGGCAATATAAGACTAAAGAAGTTTAAAATCAAGCAAAACCCAACACCCAGAAATAAAAAAAAAGTGCTAGTCATGGTAAATTTCTTTCCTGGATCAATCCTTTATGATGTTGCTACGAAGTTATTCTTTTACCTCCACTATGAGAGATAATGAATAGGTTTGCTCACCACACATAACAGGCATAAAGAAACAGCAAAAGAAAGAGAAATTGATCAAATCAAAGGGCATTGCACAGAAAAAAGAGAAAAATAATGAGAGAAGACAATGGAACGGAAAGAAACAAGATAAGAAGAAATTTAGAGAAAAGAGAAAAAAGCAGGGAGAAACAGAAATGTCTATAGTAGAACTGCACAAACTTCTTGCAAGAGGCATTGCAACAGAAAGAGTGGAAGTCTAAGAGGAGAAGAAGTATTTCAGCTCCAGAAGTTAATATGCAGTCATATCTCACTTTATTGTACTTCACTTTATTGTGCTTCACAGACATTGTATTTTTACAAATTGAAGGTTTTCAGCAACCCTGAATTAGCAAGTCTACCAGTGCCATTTTCCTAACAGCATGTGCTCACTTCATGTCTCTGTATCACATTCTGGTAATTCTCACAATATATCAAACATTATTATTATTTTATCTGTTATGGTAATCTTTGATCAGTGATCTTTGATGTTACTATTATACCTGTTTAGGAGCACCACAAACCGTGTCCATTTAAGACTGCAAACTAATGGATACATGTTGTTTGTGTTCTGACTGCTCCACTGACTGGCTGTTCCCCCATCTCCCTCCCTCTCCTCAGGCTTCGCTGTTCCCTGGGACACAACAATATTGAAATTAGGCCAACAAATAACCCTACAGTGGCCGTCAAGTGTTCAGGTAAAATGAAGAGTTGCACATCTCTCACTTTAAATCAAACGCTAGAGATGATTAAGCTTAGTGGAGAAGCCAGGTCAAAAAGCTGAGTTAAGCTGAAAGCTAGATCTCTTGTGCCAAACAGTTAGTCAAATTGTGAGTGCAAAAAAACTGTTCTTGAAGAAAATTCAAAGTGCTATTCCAGTGAACACAGAAATGATAAGAAAGCAAAAGAACCTTATTGCCGATATGGGGAAAGTTTAAGTTGTCTGGATAGAAGGTCAAACCAGCCACAACATTCCCTTTAGCCAAAGCCTAATCCAGAGCAAGGCTCTAACTCTCTTGAACTCTATGAAGGCTGAGAAAGGTGAGCTAGCTGCAGAAGAAAAGTTTAAAGCTAGCAAAGGTTTGTTCATGCTGCTGAAGGGAAAAAAATCTGTCTCTGTAACATAAAAGTGCAAGATGAAGCAACAAGTGCTTATGTAAAAGCTGTAGCAAGTTATCCAGAAGATGTAGGTAAAATAATAGATGAAGGAGGCTACACATAACAGCAGTTTTTCAATGTTGACAAAACAGCTATATACTAAAAGTAGATGCCATCTAGGACTTTAATAGCTAGGGGGAAGAAGTCAATGCCTGACTTTAAAGCTTCAAAAAAAGGCTGACTCTGTCATTGGGAGTTTTACAGCTTTGAGTTGAGTTGAACCAATGCTCATTTATTAACCATTCTTAAATTTGTAGGTCCCTTAAGAATTATGGTAACTGTACTCTGCCTGTACTCTATAAATAAAACAGCAAAACCTGAATGATAGCACATCTGTTTTCCAGCATTAATGTACTGAATATTTTACAAGCAATATTGAGATCTATTGCTAAGAAAGAAAAATTCCTTTCAAAATATCACTGCTAGTTGACAATGTGCCTGGTCACCCAAGAGCTCTGATGGAGATTTACAAGTAGATGAACGTTATTTTCTTTTTCTTTTTTTTTTTGAGACAGAGTCTCGCTGTCGCCCAGGCTGCAGTGTAGTGGCATGATCTCGGCTCACTGCAGGCTCTGCCCCCCGGGGTTCACGCCATTCTCCTGCCTCAGCCTCCCGAGTAGCTGGGACTACAGGTGCCCGCCATCTCGCCTGGCTAATTTTTTGTATTTTTAGTAGAGACAGGGTTTCACCGTGTTAGCCAGGATGGTCTCGATCTCCTGACCTCGTGATCCGCCCGTCTCGGCCTCCCAAAGTGCTGGGATTACAGGCGTGAGCCACCACACCCGGCCTGATGAACGTTATTTTCATGCCTGCAAACCACAACATTCATTCTGTAGCCCATGAATTAAAGAGTAATTTTTACTTCTAAGTCATATTATTTAACAAATACATTTTGTAAAACTATACCTGCCTTAGTGATTACTCTGACGTATCTGAGCAAAGTACATTGAAAACTTTCTGGAAAGAATTCACCATTCTAAATGCCAGTAAGAACATTTGTGATTCATGGGAGGAGGTCAAATTTATCAACGTTAACAGGAGTTTGGAAGAAGTTGATTCCAACCTTCATAGATGACTTTGAGTGGTTAAGAACTCATTAGAGGAAGTCACTGCAGATGTGGTAGAAACAGAAAGAGAGCTAGAATTAGAAGTGGAACTGAAGATATAACTGGATTGCTGTTGCAATCTCGTGATAAAACATAATTGGATGACAAATTGCTTTTTATGGATGAGCAAAACAAGTGATTTTTTAGATGTAGTCTACTCCTGGCGAAGATTCTGTGAACGCTGCTGAAATGGCAATAAAAGATTTAGAATATTACATAAACATAGTTGCTAAAGGAGTGACAGAGTTTGACAGGACTAACTCCAATTTTGAAAGTTCTACTGTGGGTAGAATGCTAACAAACATCATTGCATGCTACCAAGAAACCTTTCATGAAAGGAAGAGTCAATGTAGATGACAAACTTCACTGTCTTTTGTGTGTGTGTGTGTGTGTCTGTGTGTGTCTGTGTGTGTGTGTGAGATGGAGTCTCACTCAGTCGCCCAGGCTGGAGTGCTGTGGTGATCTCGGCTCACTGCAAGCTCCGCCTCCCGGGTTCACGCCGCTCTCCTGCCTCAGCCTCCCGAGTAGCTGGGACCACAGGCGACCGCCACCACTCCCAGCTAATTTTTTGTATTTTTAGTAGAGACGGGGTTTCACTGTGTTAGCCAGGATGGTCTCAATCTCCTGACCTCGTGATCTGCCTGCCTCGACCTCCCAAAGTGCTGGGATTACAGGCATGAGCCACCGTGCCCAGCCTTCACTGTCTTTTTTTTTTTAAATTCGATTTTATACCTAATGCTAAATGACGAGTTAATGGGTGCAGCACACCAACATGGCACATGGATACATATGTAACAAACCTGCACATTGTGCACATGTACCCTAAAACTTAAAGTATAATAATAATAAATAAAAATTTAAAAAAATTACCACAGGCACCTCAACCTTTAGCAGCCACCGCCCTGATTAGTCAACAGCCATCAACATTGAGGCAAGACCCTCCACCAGCAAAAAAATTAAAACTCACTGAAGGTTCAGATGATCATTAACATTTTTAGCAACTGAGTATTTTTTAAAATTCAGATACATACATTGTTCTTTAGACATTATATTATTGCACACTTAATAGACACACTTCAGTATAGTGTAAACATAAACCTTTATATACACAGGAAAACTAAAAAAGTTTTGTGACTCACTTTATTGTGATATTTGCTCTATCACGGTGGCATGGAACTAAACCCACATTATCTCTAAGGTATGCCTGTAGTCATAAAGAGACATATGTCAAGAGATCGAGACCTTCCTGGCCAACATAGTGAAACCTCGTCTCTACTAAAAATACAAAAATCACCTGGGCTTGGTGGTGCACTCCTGTAATCTCAGCAACTCAGGAGGCTGAGGCAGGAGAATCTCTTGAACCTGGGAGGCAGAGGTTGTGGTGAGCTGAGATGGTGCCACCGCACTCCAGCCTGGGCAACAAGAGTGAAACTCCATCTCAAAAAAGAAAGAAAGCAAGCAAGAAAGCAAAAAAGAAAGAAGGGGGGAGGGAGGGAAGGAAGGAAGGAAGGAAGGAAGGAAGGAAGGAAGGAAGGAAGGAAGGAAGGAAGGAAGGAAATCAGCATAGAGCAATGGAGTAAAACTGTGTAGTAGGAAAGAAACAACATAATAGTTAATGAACTGCTGGAACACATGGTGCTGATGGTCAGAACTGAACATATTGTCATATAAATTACTTATAGATACTCTGCAACAAAATATACATAACTCATTATGAGTGTTTAATTTCATGCTTACCAAGTTTTAATTATAATCATATTCACACAGCATATGTATTGTTATTCTTCACTTATTCCCTTCTCATATTAATTAATTAATTAATTAAAGTCCTGGTTTAAGAAACCTGACACAGTTTTGACTGCATTTTATAATACTATCAGATGTCTTGTTTGAAAATTGCCTTTAAACACTTTGGAAGCCAAGACCATTCAATGCTTCAACAAACGAAACTGGGACAACTAGAGAGATCCACATGCAGAATAATTAAAATTTAGCTCTTACCTCACAGCTCACAATATCTCCAAAGTATGCCTATAAACTATTATCTCAGTTAATCCTCACAAGACTATGATGCAATTACTGTTATTATCCTTACTTTACCAAAAATAAAACTGAGTTTCAGAAAGGCTATGTAATTTCCTTAAGGTCACACACTTTTTGGTCAAATTCAGAATTCAAACACAGGCTCTCTGATTCCATACTTTTAGCCATTCTACTATAAAGGAGAGCTCAAGAACTTGTGGTATCTCCCTCCATTTTACTAAATCTTAACTTTAATGTCATAGAACCATAAACAAAATGAAATGGAAAGAATCTTTTAGTCTATCTAGCCAAGAGATTGCAACCTAGTAGCTCACAGAAAGAATATTGCTTACAAATATTTTATTTGATCTTCATACTGTTTTCATGTGAACTCCTTGTCAAAAATTAAAAATTAAAAGATTTCACATAAAAATATAAATTTCTGCAGTCTCTAGAAATATCACACTATTGAGTCTTCATTGCCACTTAGCCATAAATGGTTGGAGCTAGGCTATTTCTGTCTGTTTATACATGGCAGACATGCTTTACTCAGACAGGTTTCCACCTGTTTTTTACTCATTTAGCTACTTGGCCATTGTAGAAATTTGCATTTACAAACTTCTGTTTGATTGACTTCCAGATGGGGAATAAAAACACAGGTATGGAAATGGACTTGCCCAAAATGACAGAGAGTGTTGGTAGCAAAACCAAGTCAAGAGCCTAAGTCTTTTTGATTGTCAATTTAAGTCTCTTTCCACTATATGGTATTCAATTTTCTGTGTCTTTTAATAAGTTATTTCTTTTACTATCAATGCTCTCTCAACATTTCTTTCAGTCTTCTCATTATTTCCTTCAAAACTGGCCTCAACATTTACTCTCCATACATACTCTTCCAGATTAATCCATCCTGACTCTGGTCACAAATACTCAGCATCCCTCTTAGCACTTAAGAATTTGCACTTGCTGACATGCTTTTTTTTGTGTGAAGCATTCAGTCATTTCCTCTGTATAGACCTGGCCTGATTTACATACTCGTGTTAACTGTTTGTCTACTGTAGACATTTAAGCTAGTGTTGCCTATATCATATCTTCCATTTGGGCTTCTGCATTATTCCTGAGACCCATTTCCACTTTGCCCCATATGTGATAGGTGAATGTCAATCTTGTTCCCTGTGCTTGCATCTATGTAATCTTGATAATATTCCCCAAATCTCAAGTTCTGTTTTGTTATCAGGTGATGCATTTCCTGATGCTAAACATCTGCTTTGACTGTGCTCTGATTGACATCTGTTCCTTGATTCAGTAGACTTGTACTCTGATCTACACTGGGGAGCATGCTTTTTCTTCCCATTGGACCCTCTCATACTATTTGTGTAAATGACCACCTGTTGCCATGCCAATTAGATATGATGCCTATCTGCCAGATATAACTTCTCTCCGATGCTTAAGGCTGAATCTTATCCCAGGTATCTACCTCTGCTTAATGAACAGAACTAATTCTAGATCTTACTTTTGCCCAGTTGATCTGATGGTACTTGCAAAAAATTATAAGGTCACAATCACAGAGGTCTATTCATAAGATATCAAATGTAATCTTAAGTTCATAAATTCCCCTTTCCAGGAACATTTGTATTCTGGCAATTTAGATATCAGCCAATAAGGGGTAGGAGAGGTTGGGAGAAAATGAAGAGGTGAAAGACATAAATAAGAACTTATCAGGGTCTCTGGAAAAACTCAGTCGATGTCCAGGATCCTGATGCTGTTCATCACCTTGGTAAGGATTTTTTTCTTTGTAATCCTATAAAGTGCTGAGCATAAATGAAGGCTCAGTAAATATTATTTTGTCTCTGGGAAACTATTCACAATGCATTACAAACCACATCGCTGGACAAACCAAACCCAGAGAAGCAAGTTATTCAAAACTAGGTACTTAATTTAAAAAGAAATTTACAGCAAAGAAACTAAGAGTTATAGAAACTATTGATATTTTAGCCATGAAATCCTGGCTGAAAAGAAGAAATGGTGAGTCCAATCAAAGTACAACAGCTTGTAAAAAGATTAGTCTGTTCCTCTTTTAATTAAATTCTTACACTAATATGTTTCTCTTTAGTTTTATTGCCAAGTATCTGCAGTGATTTTGTTAAATAAAAGTAAGACTGGGTTACTTTTTAACTCTTTTCAAATTAAATAAAATAAATAATATTGCTTCTACTTTTTATATAAGAAATCCATGACAGCTTAATTAATTGTCCAAAATCTGCAAGAGGGTAGCACTCAGAATGAAAAAGCTCTGTTTTTCATAGTTACAGGATTAGGCACTAGACCTCAACTCAATGACCTACAAAATATATCCTTAATATAATTATTAAATTTGTTATTAAAATCTATGTGATAAGCATGTATATTGTGTTTCATATTTGAATTTTGAAAATACTCTACATTGTACCTTTCAAAGTACATTATTGCACATAGAAAATATGAAGCCAGTTTTTTGGAAAATAATAGCTACTAAAAATATTTATATAGGCAATAAATATTGTGGATACAACAAAAATTAGCTGCAAAACGAAAACATCAAATAACATAATACTTCTCAGCCGGGCGCAGTGGCTCATGCCTGTGATCCCAGCACTTTGGGAGGCCGAGGCAGGCGGATCACGAAGTCAGAAGATTGAGACCATCCTGGCTAACACGGTGAAACCCCGTCTCTACTAAAAAAACAAAAAATTAGCCGGGTGTGGTGGCGGGTGCCTGTAGTCCCAGCTACTCGGGAGGCTGAGGCAGGAGAATGGCATGAACCCAGGAGGTGGAGCTTGCAGTGAGCCGAGATCACGCCACTGCACTCCAATCTGGGCGACAGAGCCAGAATCCGTCTCAAAAAAAAAAAAAAATACTTCTCAACACAGAACAGAATATGCCTCTTTTTTCAACAGATAGACACAGTATGAATTACCTTAAAAAGCAATTCCTTGCTAAGGTGTACAAAATAGGCAAAGTTTTGTATAATTGCCAAATCTGTGCCATTCATTGAGTTACTATGTATCTGTTAGGGCTTTTTTTCTTGAAGGATGACTTGATTTTGACCAGGCTCTTTTTAAACTTAATTTTTACCTAATCAAAATTACCTAATCATGAAATATTATATAAAAATAACATTGTTACAGTGATTCTGCACAGTTAATGGCAGTAGCAGCATAGTTTTTAATCATAGTCCAGAATAACCTGTAAAAATAGAACAACTAGAACAGTAAACAAACAAAACATACACTTCTAAAATAATGAAAAACAAGATACTGCTCACAAATCTCAACATCCAAGCTGAGGGGGAAAAAAACACCAACAGGTAGAAAGATGCATATAGTTTCAGCATCTTTGAGTAGGGAACTGCCTTAGTCCATTTGTATTGCTGTAAAGAAATACCTGAGGCTGGGTAGTTTATAAGAAAAAAGGGGTTCATTTTGCTCATGGTTCTGCAGTATGTACAAGAAACATGGTGCTGGCAACTGCATCTGGAGAGATCCTCAAGCTGCTTCCACTCATGGCAGAAGGCAAAAGGGAGCTGACATGTAAAGATCACATGGAGGGAAGTGTTAAAGTGAACTAATATGGCCTGAGAAAGACTCCATCCTTCTATATTTGAGTACTTGTGGACGAACCGTTACCTAGCTTAATAGGCAGACAAAATTGAAAACCTAACTTAATAGCATGCATTTGGAATAATAGCTGAGTGTTGGCCAATCCCAGTGGCCATACTTCAACCACCCATAGACTGCTGAGTGTTTAAACTGTGTTCAAATAAGACAAATGCCAAGCTGTAACCAATATCACTGTTTCGGTATCTCACTTCCGATTTCTGTACATCACTTTACTTTTTTGTCTATAAGTTTGTTCTGACTACGAGGTACCCTGGAATCTCTCTGAATCTGCTGTGATTCTGGAGGCTGCCTGATTTGTGAATTGTTTCTTTTCTGTGCTCAATTAAACTCCATCAAATTTACCTTGTCTGAAGTTTTCTTTTAACAGATCTGGTGACAGAAGATCTGATTTTGTTAAATAAAAGTAAGAATGGGTTACTTTTCAACTCTTTTCAAATTAAATAGAATAAATAATATTGCTTCTACTTCTTATATAAGAAATCCATGACAGCTTAATTAAACCTTCAAAAAGATTTTTCCAAGCAAAACTCTGGCGACTCCCAGAAAAAACAGGTTACCAGGCGAGGTACCCGCCGAGCTCATTGTGCTCACTGTTCTCTTGATTGCAACTGGAGGTCATGGGTGTTTTCTCTCAGATTCCGAGCTCCACTAACTTGTGTTTTGAGCTCTCTGAATTTACTGGAGCAATACTTAGACCACAGTGGGTCCAAGACGGGATTGGATTCAGTAAATAACTGAATTGGATTCAGTTAGAGGTCTCGGACCTCCAATAGGTACCTTATTTAATAATGGGATCATCTCAATCCAAGGAGTCTGGGACTCCACCTTCTGGGACTCCAGGTAATCTTATTTATAAAATTTATGGGCCTTGAACATGTGCATTTTTGTAAAAATTGGTTAACCTCACTAATGAAAACTTAGAATTAAGGTGGCCACAATAGGGAAGTTTTAATTTGAATAAAATGGTTTATTTGTGAGGCATATTAGAAAAAGGGGACTCAGAAACCCCACAAAAACAGTGGGAAGTATTCTTTGATTGTTATGCAGAGGCTTCTAAAAGACTAAATGAATAAAAAATTGCCTCCTTGTGCTGGAGAAGGATGTGGAGAAATAGGAACACTTTTACACTGTTGGTGGGACTGTAAACTAGTTCAACCATTGTGTAAGTCAGTGTGGCGATTCCTCAGGGATCTAGAACTAGGAGCACCATTTGACCCAGCCATCCCATTACTGGGTATATACCCAAAGGATTATAAAACATGCTGCTATAAAGACACATGCACAAGTATGTTTATTGCGACACTATTCACAATAGCAAAGACCTGGAGCCAACCCAAATGTCCAACAACGATAGACTGGATTAAGAAAATGTGGCACATATACACCATGGAATACTATGCAGCCATAAAAAATGATAAGTTCATGTCCTTTGTAGGGACATGGATGAAACTGGAAACCATCATTCTCAGTAAACTATTGCAAGGACAAAAAACCAAACACCACATGTTCTCACTCTTAGGTGGGAATTGAACAATGAGAACTCATGGACACAGGAAGGGGAACATCACACTCCAGGGACTGTTGTGGGGTGGGGGGAGGGGGGAGGGACAGCATTAGGAGATATACCTAATGCTAAATGACGAGTTAATGGGTACAGCACACCAACATGGCACATGGATACATATGCAACAAACCTGCACGTTGTGCACATGTACCCTAAAAGTTAAAGTATAATTTAAAAAAATAAAAATAAAAATAAAATAAAATGCAAAAAAAAAAAGATTCTTTGCAAAAAGCAAATGAAAAGCTTAAGCAACTGACCAAGGACATGACAAAAGAGGATTTTACTCTGACTGAACTAACCCCAACTGTTCCTTCTGTTTATCAATCTCTACTAACATACTCTGAGTCCACTAAACTTTTTGCAAAATTACTCTTTCACCCTGAGGATGATGACAAAAAGATGTTAGACAGATGCCTTACAAAGTGAGACCTTCTGATCAGCCAGGTCTGCCTGCTGTAACTACTTTCACTCCATGGTCTAAAACTGAGCTTAGAACCATTTTGAAGGTCTGATCCAGCGGAAAATCCTCAAAAATTTACTGAGGAATTTAGAATCCTCATAGCAGCTTACTATCCAGACTTCCTGACCTTTACCAATTTATTCAAATAATATTGTGGCCTAGTGAATCTCGGAAATGGATGGAGGCAGTAGAATGAGACAAACCCGAGGAGGCTATTAAAAACTCCTCCAAGAGCTCCTCATGAGAAGGACCAAAAGTAGCTAGAAAAAAATGCTGAAGAACTTTTAAATTCAATTCCTAAAAATTTTTTTTAAAATTGACCATTCCATCACACAATCTTGTAAGCAAAAAAAAGAATGAACCTGTTTCAGATTCCAGAATTCACTTAGAAATATTGTTTGTGAAACATTCTTGGCTCAAACTACAGCAAGGAGTATTTCCTGCAGGGACTGAAATGGCATTAACTGCTCCATCTATAAATGGACTATGTCCTGAACTTAGCAGTTTAATTTAAAAACATAAGTTGAGATGGGAAGTTACAGATATGACTGATTTGTTGGCCTTAGCTGAACATTTTGAGAGGACTCTAAAGCAAGAAAAAACTCAAAAGGCTAACAAGCTTATGACCCTTCAATTACAACAGTTCCAGGGACCGGGACCAAAGGGACCTTCTCATTATCATTTTAAGTCACAATAAAGAAGTCCTAGAGCAAGTTCTTTACCCCAAGATGTCTGCCTGTATTGCAGACATCCAGAGCACTGGAAAAGGGGTTGTCCACCTTTGTATCAGTCTGCCAATAAGCTTCCCTGTAGGCCAAACTGTTTCACTACTAGAGGAAACCCAAGAGACCTTAGTTCTCCTGACCATAATGAACACAGATGAGGCTCTGAGGGATTCTCCAGTAGACTGCTTCCCATATCTTTAAATAAACATGGAGAAAAAGATTCATCCATCAAAAAGTGAGCAAGGAATATGAACAGACACTTCTCAAAAGAAGACTTTTATGCAGCCAACACACATGAAGAAAAGCTCATCATCACTGGTCATCAGAGAAATGCAAATCAAAACAACAATGAGATACCATCTCACACCAGTTAGAATTGGGATCATTAAAAAGTCAGGAAACAACAGATGCTGGAGAAGATGTGGAGAAATAGGAACACTTTTACACTGTTGGTGGGAGTGTAAATTAGTTCAACCATTGTAGAAGACAATGTGGCAATTCCTCAAGGATCTAGAACCAGAAATACCATTTGACCCAGTGATCCCATTATTGGGTATATACCCAAAGGATTATAAATCATGCTACTATAAGGACACATGCACATGTATGTTTATTGCGGCACTATTCACAATAGCAAAGACTTGGAACCAACCCAAATGTTCATCAGTGACAGACTGGATTAAGAAAATATGGCACATATACCCCATGGAATACTATGCAGCCATAAGAAAGGATGAGTTCATGTCCTTTGCAGGGATATGGATGACGCTGGAAACCATCATTCTCAGCAAACTATCACAAGGACAGAAAACCAAACACCGCATGTTCTCACTCATAGGTGGGAATTGAACAATGAGAACACATGGACACAAGGTGGGGAACATCACACACTGGGGCCTGTTGGGGGGTGGATGGCTGGGGGAGGGATAACATTAGGAGAAATACCTAATGTAAATGATGAGTTGATGGGTGCAGCAAACCAACATGGCACATGTATACCTATGTAACAAACCTGCACATTGTGCACATGTACCCTAGAACTTAAAGTATAATAAAAATAACAATAATAATAAATAAAAATAAAAAGGAATGTTGAATATTGGTTCCCACTCTGCTAGCCTGTAGGGTTTCTGTCAAGAGATCTGCTGTTAGTCTGATGGGCTTCCCTTTTTGGATAACTCGACCTTTCTCTCTGGCTGCTCTTAACATTTTATCCTTCATTTCAACCTTTGTGAATCTGACGATTACGTGTCTTGGGGCTCCTCTTCTCAAGGAACATCTTTGTGGTGTTCTCTGTATTTCCTGAATTTCAATGTTGGCCTTCCTTGCTAGGTTGAGGAAGTTCTCCTGGATAATATCCTGAAGAATGTTTTCCAACTTGGTTCCATTTTCCCCTCACTTTCAAGTACACCTGTCAAACGTAGGTTTGGTCTTTTCACACAGTCCCATATTTCTTGGAAGCTTTGTTCTTTTCTTTTCACTCTTTATTCTCTAATCTTGTCTTCTCGCTTTATTTTATTAATTTTAACTTCAATCACTGATATCCTTTCTTCTGCTTGATTGATTTGGCTATTGAAGCTTGTGTATGCTTCATGAAGTTCTCGTGCTGTGTTTTTCTGCTCCATCATGGCATTTATGTTCTTCTCTACATTGGTTATTCTGGTTACCAATTCATCTAACCTTTTTTCAAGGTTCTTAGCTTCCTTGCATTGGGTTAGAACATGCTCCTTTAGGTCAGAGGAGTTTGGTATACCCACCTTCTGAAGTCTACTTCTGTCAATTCATCAAACTCATTCTCCATCCAGTTTTTTTCCATTGCGGGCAAGGAGTTGTGATCCTTTGGAGGAGAAGAGGCATTCTGGTTTTTGGAATTTTCAGCCTTTCTCTGCTGGTTTCACCCCATCTTTGTGGTTTTATCTACCTTTGGTCTTTGATGTTAGTGACCTATGGATGGGGTTTTGGTGTGGACATCCTTTGTGTTGATGTTGATGCTATTCCTTTCTGTTTGTTAGTTTTCCTTCTAACAGTTAGGCCTCTCTGCTGCAGGTCTGTTGGAGTTTTCTGGAGGTCCACTCCAGACCCTCTTTGCCTGGGTATCACCAGCAGAGGCTGCACAACAGCAAATGTTGCTGCCTGATCCTTCCTCTGGAAGCTTTGTCCCAGAGGGACATCCACCAGATGCCAGCCAGAGCTCTCCTGTATGAGGTGTCAGTTGGCCCCTACTGGGAAGTGTCTCCCAGTCAGGCTACATGGGGGTCAGGGACCCACTTGAGGTGGCAGTCTGTCCATTATCAGAGCTTGAACGCTGTTCTGGGAGAGCCACTGCTCTCTTCAGAGCTGTCATGCAGGGACGTTTAAGTCTGCTGAAGCCGTGCCTGCAGCTGCCCCTTCCCCAAGGTGCTCTGTCCCAGGGAGATGGGAGATTTATCTATAAGTCCCTGTCTGGGCCTGCTGCCTTTTGTTCAGAGATGCCCTGCTCACAGAGGTGAAATCTAGAGAGGCAGTTGGCCTTGCTGAGCTGCGGTGGGCTCCGCCCAGTTCAAATTTCCCAGAGGCTTTGTTTACACTGTGAGCATAAAACCTCCTACTCAAGCCTCAGCAATGGCAGACACTCCTCCCCGAATCTAGCTCCAGTGTCCCAGGTTGATCTCAGACGGCTGCACTAGCAACAAGAATTTCAAGCCAATGGATCTTAGCTTGCTGGGCTCTGTGGGTGTGAGACCTGCCAAGCCAGGCACCAGAGGGAATCTCCTTGTCTGAAGGTTGTGAAGACCATGAGAAAAGAGCAGTATTTGGGCAGGAGTGTACTGTTCCTCCTGGTACAGTCTCTTACGGCTTCCCTTGGCTAGGAAAGGGAAATCCCCAGACCCCTTGTGCTTCCCCAGTGAGGTGACACCCTGCCCTGCTTTGGCTTGCCCTCCGTGGGCTGCACCCACTGTCCAACAAGTCCCAGTGAGATGAACCAGGTACCTCAGTTGGAAATGCAGAAATCGCCCATCTTCTGGGTCCATCTCACTGGGAGCTGCAGACTGGAGCTGTTCCTATTCAGACATGTTGCCAGGACCACCCCACAAACTTCAATTTTTAAAAGAAAAAGTCCACTATTTGGCACATGACTTTACTGCTCAAGAGAATTCCCTCTCACCTGAGAGGATAAAAACTATTCAAAGTTTTCCTCAACCTACAACCAAAAGACAATTAAGAGGCTTTCTTGGACTTACAGGATATTGCAGATCCTGGGTTCCAAATTTTTCCTTAATAGCTTCACTATTGTATGAGCTCACTAAAAATCCTGTACCAGAGCCTTTACCTCAGAAAGATAGTCATGAGCAGGCTTTTAGCCTAATAAATTTGGCCTTACAACAGTCCCCAGCTTTAGGACTTCCAAATTACACTAAACCTTTCAACGTGTTTGTTCATGAGCATAACAATCAGGCATTAGAAGTCCTTGCTCAAGATCATGGTGGTAAACATAAACCTATTGCATACTGTAGCCTGCAATTAGGCCCAGCCACTAAGGCATATCCTAATTGTTTAAAAGCAGTAGAGGCAGTGGCCAACCTGGTAGAAACTTCATGAGATCTGGTTTTAGAAAATGAACTTAATTTGCAAGTTCCACACACTGGGGAAAGTCTATTAAATTCCAACTGAACCCAGCATTTTTCAGTGAGTAGACTAACATCTTACGAATTACTTCTCCTATCTTCTAATCTTCATCTAAAACACCATAATCTACTTAATCTTGCTACTCTGTTACCTCTGCCTGACGATGGTGAAGACCATAATTGTGTAAGTGTAATGTCAGAAATAGTGGCCCTTGTGTTGATTTGCAAGATACTCCACTGGATGATCCTGAATTAACACTTTTGGTTGATGGGTATTATGCCAAAAACTCAGAAGGAAAATATCAGGCTGCATATGCTGTTACCATGCAAAATGAGTTAATAGAGAAGAAAACTCTTCTTCAATTTACGTCAGCACATCCTGCAGAGCTTTTTGCCCTTACCTGAGCATATCATATAGCTAAGGACAAGTCAGTAAATATTTGTACAGATAGTAGATATGCTTTCGTAGTGGTATATTATTTTTGCATGATATGGAAACTATGAGGGTTTCTTACCACTAGTGGGGCCCCCACCAAAAATGGACTCCAAGTAGATAAGCTCCTTTCTGCTATCCTGTTACCATTGCAGATTGCTGTTATTAAGATTGAAGCTCATACGTGTGGAACTGAACCTTAATATCAAGGAAATGATTTAGCTTATTTTTTATGCCAAATCAGTTAGTGCTGAAACTGTCAAAATATGCAATCTGAATAAATTCCATAAGATTAACCCAAGCCAAGTTCCAAACCGTGTGATGCACATGATTTTGAAAAACAAAGTTGGTATCTAAAACAATGTAAATTTAATGTGAAGTGAAGACTCACAGAAGGCCTGGACAGCTGCCTGGTCCTTCCTGAGTCTTTGAAGCTTCCATAATTGAAAGCTCTGCACTCCACAACTCATCATGGAATAGAAAAAACGATACAAATTATGAAAAAATACTGGTGGAGTGACTGTTCCAAAATTGCCAAAATGGTTTATACTCTATGTTTGACTTGTCAAACTCATAATCCTGGAAAAACAATCAAAACTTTGGTTGTATATTTCCACCACTTGATGGACCATTTGAGCATTTACAGATAGACTTCATTCAGTTGCCACCCTCAATGGGGTATTGTATGTTCTTGTAATAGTTTGCATGTTTTCTGGTTGCATGTTTTCTGGTTCCATGTAGGAACGCTGATGCTGTGATTGCAGCTATGAAATTAATAATTTTGAAAATATTTTTCCTTTATGGGGAATCCTTCTAAAAAATCTCCAATGATAGAGGAACTCATTTTACTGGGCTAGTTTTAAAACAGTTAAATAAGATGTTACTGACACAGTGGCATATTAAAACTGAAATTGGCAAAGTTAACTGAATCAATTGGGTTGCCTTGGCCAAAGGTATTACATTCGGCTTTAATTGCAATAATATCCACTCCCATTAGAAAATATAAATTGATCCCTTATGAAATAGTCACTGGAAGGCCTATGTCCCCAATAATAGCACCTCATGCTTCTTCTGCTCTCTTAAACTCTGATATGACTAAATACTGCAAGGCTTTAATATATTATGCCAAAGTATACTTCCACCCAGTAAAGGAAGCTTTTTGAGATCCACCAACTGAGCACAGTCAAACCCTCCATGGTCTGGAACCAGGAGACTGGGTCTTCTGGAAATGATACCAGAGGAAGACTGCTCTTGATCTTGGTTGGAAGGGACCATATCAAGTTCTTCTCACCACGCACACTGCAGTGAAGCTTCAGGGCCTTGAGCCTTGAGTCCACATCTCACAACTCAAAAGAGCCCCTTCAGACTCCTGGAACTGTACATCTGTTGAAGACTTTAAGGTAAAGCTGACTAGGAAAATCTCTCCCAAGAAGCAGATGGCATCCTAGTTGTAGACAGCTTTCCCAAGATCAAGATCACAGATCAACACTTCTCTACCATCATGAAAGGCTTATGTGTTTTTCTGTTTTCTTCATTTTTTGCCCTAATCCTTTACTTTTCCCTATAGGAAAATCCATGGGACCATAATCAGTGGATGGCTCTAGCTCAAGCTTATGCTCTAGCACAAAAGCAGAGTAATTGTTGGGTTTGTGGGCTAATGCCAAAAAATCAGGAAATGATTCCCCTGGTGCCAATGCTCCTCTGTGTTCCCAATGAGAATCACCCTGAAACTCCAAGGGAAGAATGGAAATTTATTCTTGATATTCTAAACATCACTGCTACTTGCTTTCCTACACTCACTGAAAACAACACTTTAACTTTTTCAGTTGATAACTCGATCATTACCAAATATAAAAAACCAATCCAAGTGATGTCTGCAAAAGATATATTGTGCTTCCAGGCATCATGCACTCAAGATTTGGGAATTACTTATGTTGGTACAAGTGATCGCTTGTATAATGTAACCGGATTAAATCCAGTTAGGTCTCTTTTTACTAGATGTGGTTATACACTCTTAGAACCTGCTATAAAGGGGCAGCAGAAAGTAAATTTCCCACTGAACATTGTTCAGGAACTATGCGGATTTATGGTCGAACATACCTGAAAGATTCCTGCTCAAATGCAACTAGGTGACCCTATTTTCCAATCCCTGAGGATCTATATTGGGTCTCTGGAGAATGTGCATATTCTATTCTGCCCCCTCGTTGGTTTGGTTCGTGTTATTTGGCCTGGGTTGCTCCTGCCTTTCGAATAGTTTCCCCTGAAAATTCTCATGGTAGCCCTTATAATCAGAGGCCAAAACAATCAATAACTGAAATTAGCACTAGCCTTGAAATAGATGAGGATAAGCAAGCTTCTACTGAGGAAAGTTTCCATTGGGGTTCCTGGGGGCTCACTCTTGGTGGTAGTGGGGTACCAGTTGTGTAGAATTTAAAGCTAATTTGTAAATTGGGAAAATTCTTGGATTTTGTAATCAATTAAACCTCCCAGGGTTTCAGACATGTAGAAGTTACTCTTAGAAAGGTAGATGACAACATACATATTCAACAAAAACACTTAATGAAACATCATGCAGCTTTAGATCTTTCTTTTGCTCAAGCTGGAGGCCTATGTTTGTTCTTCAACAAAACTGAATGTTGTACTTATCTCTCCCCTGATTTCGTTACTACAGAAAAGTTAATTAAAATGGTGGCTGATACTGCTGTTTCCTTAGACACTGCCACCAAATACATTTAAAAAATCTCTCAAGAGAAAGGAACCCATGATGTGTTTATAGGAGCAACTAACAGTTGGTTTGCAGGCATCCTAAGTGGTGGATGGCAAGCTTGTGTTTTCCAAGGGTTTCTGATGTTTATATTTTTTTAGTAGGTTTCCAAGTTATTATGACTTGTATTACCACGGTAACAATGAAAATGAGTACCTCTTTAAGTCAAGCTACTTTACAGCGAACTATGGTCCTTAATCATTATCATACTACAAAGGAAGACTCTGACAAATTAGACCCTAATACTGTTAAACTACCTATATTGTCTGAAACTTACCTTGGCTAATTTGGTTTGGTTTGTTTCATAAGAACTCTTATTAAGGAGTACGCCTTGGCATTTTGATAGTATCCTCTTGACAGTCATAATGATAGTCCCCCGTCATGCTGTATCCTCTCAAGTCTTAAATGTTTTGTATACAGCCATCCATTGAGAGTTGGATGGTCTCACTCCAACTAGGTCAGCAAGAACATAAAGAATCATTTAGCTGTTACAAAGCTGTGACTTGTGAATTTCATATTAACACCAAAGAAGACTTGTGAGACTCCAAACTGAAACTAAAGAAGACTAATGAATTCCACACTGAGACCAAATAAGTTTTTATGATGGTGGCAGAGAGTGGCATCAATGCCTAAAGTTTTGATCAATCTCTATAAATTGACCAAAAGTGGGGAATTGTTAAAGGGAACTAAATATGGCCTGAGAAGGACTCCATACTTCTATAATTGAGTGCTTGTGGATGAACCATAACCCAGCTTAATAAGCAGACAGAATTGAAAACCTAACTTAATAATATGGATCTGTTATAATAGCTGAGTGCTGGCCAATCCCAGTGGCCATACTTCAATCACTCATAGACTGCTGAGTGTTTAAACTACGTTCAAGTAAGGCAAACACCGAGCTGTAACCAATCTCACTGTTTCTGTACATCACTTTACTTTTTTGTCTGTAAATTTGTTCTGACCACGAGGCACCCTGGAATCTCTCTGAATCTGCTGTGATTCTGGAGGCTGCCTGAATTGTGAATCGTTTCTTTTCCTGACTCAATTAAACTCCATTAATTTCAACTTGTCTGAAGTTTTCTTTTAACAGAAGTGAGAGAGAAGGGAGGGAGTGACCAGGTTCTTTTTAAAAATCAGCTCTGCTAGGAACTAATAGTCTGTTTGTGTTGATATAAAGGAATACCTAAAGCTGAGTAATTTATAATGAAAATAAGTTTATTTGGCTCATGGTTTTGCAGATTGTACGAGAAATATGGTATTGGCATCTGGTGAGGGCCTCAGGCTGCTTCCACTCTTGGTGGAAGGCAAAGGGGAGCAGGTGTGTGGAGATCACGTGGTGGGAAGCGAGAGCAAGAGAAGGGAGGGAGGATGCCAGGCACTTTTTAACAACCAGCTCTGAAAGAAACTAACAGAGCGAAAACTCACTCATCCAGTTTGCCTTCAACTCTGAGGTCCTTTAATCTATTTGTGAGGGATTTGCTTCCATGACCCGAACACCTCCCACTAGGTCCTACTTCCAATATTGGGAATCAAATCTCCACATGAGGTTTGGAGGGTCAAATGTCCAAACCATAGCAGGAAGTGACACAGCAGCTAACACATATGGGAACTAGAAAGCCCCAAAGCAGCAAACAGTTACGCACTGGAAATTTTAGTAAACTAATTTGAGAATAGCAGCTAAGACTGGGAATGCTTCCAATTTTCAGGGGAGTTAACTGATCCGTAAAAAGGTTGAAGGAGTTGAAACAGTCTGCGCCCTAACAATTCTTGAAAGTAATCATCTGAAACTCCCAGGACAAGGCCCACACTGAGTAAAATCCCCAAAATTGACCAGGAGATATTCCAAAGACAGAAGACTCTCCAAACTGAGCGAAAGAGAGAAAGTCTAAACTAAATTGAGGTTAGAGTAAAGAAGCAGAAGTTTTCAAAGAAAGGGCCATTTTCAAAAATAATTTTGTGAAAACAACAGAAGGAACTCTACAGCTCTGAAGCTAGAAAAGCTCTTGCTACCCACCCTTCCTATCGAAAGCTCAAAAAAATAATGGCATATTGAAACAAGCAACAGAAAAGTATTGTGGATGAATCTCATACAAGATTGCTAGAGAGAAATAAAGAGTGAATATGAAAAACAGAATAAGAACTAACAGAAAAAAGTATATCAGAAAGGCATTCCCACAAAATAGATTAAAATTATAATCTAATATTTCAAGATAAGCTAAAATACATTAAGAAAATTATATAAAATATGAGATAAAAATAAGGCAACTCAGAAAAATGAGACAATAAAACTCAGAAAAGAATTAGAAATTAATCAAAAGTATTTCAAAAATCAATTCAAAATTAGAAGAAACGCATAAGTGATATTGAGAAATAGAAGGTAAAAAGTAGGAAGATTTTTACCTTACTAATTTTTAAGTTTTCAATGAAAATTAGAAGTCGCTGTGTTTTCAGAGTAAAAATAATCTTAAATATTTATTTCAGTGCCATCATAACTTACTAAGGACTTACGTGGCTTAGATACACAGTTTAACTTTAGGAAAATCTTAGTAAATACATCACTGATTCTTATATCAAATAACATAATTCTTAATACATTCTTGCCTTATATAAAAGTCAGTGCTTTATGACCTATGTAATTTTCTGCATACTGTTTCAAATAACTACAGGCTTTGAAAATTCAGAGGTTCTTAATACTATAAAAAAAAGTTAAATATATAAGCATTAGAAGAACTCCAGTTTATTTTCTTTTTTTCCTTTTTTATTATACTTCAAGTTCTGGGGTGCATGTGTAGAACATGTAGGTTCATTACATAGGTATACACGTGCCATGGTGGTTTGCTGCACCCTTCAATTCATCATCTACATTAGTTATTTCTCCTAATGCTATCCCTCCCCTAGCCCCCCACCCCCTGACAAGCCCTGGTGTGTGATGTTCCCTTCCCTGTGTCCATGTGTTCTCATTGAAGAATTCCAGTTTTTAAGGAGAAAGTCAGAAGCTAAGTAAACAACTTCTGAATAAAAAAGGGACAAGAAATATTTAAGAGAAAGTGACATATATAGGAGATGGCAAATAAAATCCTACATTCACATGAAAGGAGTCACAAAGAAGAATTTTTAAACATAAGCCCAATATATCCTGTTTCTCCTGCTGAATATAAGTGAAAAATTTGAAACAACAACAAAAAGCAACTATATGAAGAACCTGGAAAGTAAACAAAAACAAGCAAACTGGGAAGTGTCAAAGTGAATAAATAATCCATATATAGGGAGTCATTCCATTTTTTTTTTTGCTTTTATCTTGTATCTTTGACTCATATGGGTTGCCCCATTTGCAGAACAGCCCAGCAGCATCTCAGGAAGCTAAAACTCTGAGAGAAATAATGTCTTTCTGGCCAGAGAAGAAGGAAAAGAAAATTCTTCAGGCTGAAGAGAGTGGGAGGGGAGACAGCTGAAGCGAGGATCTTCTAATACTGTTTATAAACCTGCAAAAGGCCTGGGGTTATTTCAAAGCTGCGTAAATGTGATAGAAACCCAAATTGGCATAAGCAAAAGCTTTTATTACTAAACTGAATATTGACACCACTATCCAAAAAGTGTGACGACAGAACTTACACTATGAACCTAACTGTATTGATGGCCTGCTGAAACAAATGTTCACCAGAGAGTTTTTTTTTTTAATTGACGTATAGACTTTTGTTTTCTTTTTGGTGTATTTTTCTATGAGTTGTGACAAATGCAGAGAATCATGGAACCACCACCACAGCCAAGGTACTGAACAGTTAAGTAACGTACCAAAATATTTCCCTGTGTTGCTTTTTATGGTCAAATTCTCCACCCACCCTTAGCCCTTGTCAGATCTGTTCTCCATCATTATAGTTTGCCTTTCCAAAATATCAAATAAAAAGGATCATACAGAATTTAGCCTTTTAAATCCAGTTTCTTTCCTTAAGTACAGTGCAATAGAGAATTATCCAAAAATGAACTACTTGGGAGTAAACCTTTTAAACATGTGTGCAGAATGTGTGTGTGCATATATATATATATACACAAACATATATATATACACACATGCACATGCGTGTTGTAAATATATATATGTTGAAAACTACAACAGACTTGAAAGAAATCTAAGAAGATACAAATGTAAGGATAGCTTTACCAAGTTTATATTGGGAGACTCAATACTGGTGGTAAGATGTCAATTTTCCCAAATTGATCTTTAGATTCAATGTAATTGATCAAAATTCCAGCAAGGTTTTGCAGATACCATCAAGCTGATTTTGAAATGTACATAGAGAATTTCCATGTTGGGCCAAGATGAAGTAACAGAAAGGAGATTTACTCTCCTACATGAAACAACTAAATCAATAATCAAAGTGTATTAAACAATAGTTTCCAAGATTTGAGGCATCAGGCAACAAAAGACCATGATCCCTCAGAGAAGGAAAACAAATAAGATGAGCCCTATAATTTCCACTACAATTTATATACAAAAAAGTTGTTTGTTTATGGTGTAGAGTTCTAGGAGTTTTGACAAATGCAGCATACAGCCTTCAGTGTTTCCAAGCTGAAGTGCAGGGAGGGAAAACCCAGTAAAACCTTAATTACACAGCTATAGAAACTATAAAAATAAAACATAGAGAAAAAACTTTTAAAACTGAAGAGAGTATCACTGAATGGTAGGATTATTCCAATCTATATACACAAAATTGGAACACCACAAGGAAAGGATAGAGAGGGAAAGGCAGAAAACAACAAATAAGGACATATGGAGTAATATCAGGTAAATAGAAATAAAATAACAACAAAGCAAGACTCACAATTTTGACACCTAATTCAGAACAAAAAGCCTCAAAAAGAACAAGGATGCTTTAAAATGTAACTAAAATTCACAATGTTATGATAATTATCTTTATTATTACTGCTATTATTATTTGTATACACAATAGGAGCAACAATTTAATAAAACAGAAACTATAAGGGATACAAGAAGTAATAGAAATAAGAATTAATAATAGAGGACTTTGACACACCTCATTCTGTTCAGTACATATCAAGTGGAAAATATAGTAACAATGCAGAACAACTAAGCAGGATAATCAATAAAATGTATGTAATATAACTTCAACTCATAAACCACACTCATAGAAACTGTACTTTCTTTTTAAATGACTATAAATCATTCACAAAACTACCCATATTTTAGCCCCAAAGAAAATCTCAATAAATTTCTAAGAATAAATATTATACAAACTGCATTCTTTTACTATAATGCAATAAAACAAGAAATTAACAGTCATCCCACCACCAAAAAATGGTTTTTCTACCTAGAAAATTAAGACAAAACATAGTACTAAACAACCTTTTAGTCAAGTGGGAAATAGAAAGTAAAATGACATAATGTATTAAATTTAATAATAAAGAAAACATGAAATATCGAACCCTATGTTATATGGCTAACCAGATATCAGATGATATTTTATAATATTAAATACCTATATAAAAACACCAACATCAATAAAAATTAAAAATAAATTAATTAAACACTTTTCAAAAGGCTAGAAAAGACAGATAAGATGGCCGACTAGATACAACCAGGAGAAACATCTGGAAGAACAACAGGAAGACTGGCACACCCTAAGCAGAGCTTTGGAGGGAATGCATTAAGAGTGGATGAAAGAAAGACACAGGTGTTGCTCTAAAGCAGGAAGAAGCTAGAAACCCTGCATGGGGCTAGAACACATCAAGACTCATTCCTGGCCCTCAGTGACTCCTGGGGAAGGGGTGAGTTGAGCAGGCAAGAAATGACAGATTCTCCCCACGGATATCTAGAATCTTGACAGCTGGAGATCCCACAACCCCCACAGACACTAGAGCTGGCAGGCAGATTTGCTTAAGGAGGTGGTAGGGACAGAACTCCAGCTGATGTAGAACCCAGGGGTCTTGGTGTGGGAGCATCTGTAGTGAAGCATGGCTAGGGACGCCCATCCCCTAAAGCTAGTCTTGTTCCCCTCAGAGACTTTAGCTTCAGGGGAACTGTTGGACTTGAACAAAGCAGGAAAATCTGTCACATGAGATGGGGCAGGTCCAACCTGTGCACAACCCTGTCTGCTGGCCTCTCCTAGGGCCCCAGCCTGAACATGGTTGCTTGCAGTGCAGCCTCGGATACTGAGCCTGGGTGCCTCCTGAGGGCCTATATTATAGCTCCTGTGCTGGCAGAGTGTGCCTGACTGTTGGAGAGCTCTAGCCCCATGGCCATTAGTGCCTCACTCCCACACTGACACTGCTACTAGTATGAATCTGCACACAGAATGCAGGGGCCCTTCACCCCACCCTGTACCACCACTGCCACCAGCATGAATGGGTGCATGGAGAGCACCAGCCCTGAACCCACCAGCTCCCTACACCAAGCTGACACCATCACCAGGGTGAACACATGCACTATGCTAGAGCCCCACCCCACCATGTGCTGAACCACCACTGCCATCACTGTGAATGCCCACATGGAGGCCAGCACCACCGTGCCCACCAGCACAGTTGACAAGCATGCACCCTACCACATTGCTGTTGCTAGCACATGCATATGAGCACAGATCCCACTGGCACTGCCCAATGAAGCATTTTGGCTGATACCACCCATTAGAGCTTTGTAACCAGCAGTCCAGGAACACCTTGGCCCCGCCAGTGCAACAGGCCACTAACCTGAAGAGCCAGAGAACAAAGCTGGGATCTCAATACCAGGCCTGCAGAGTTAGAGCACACAGTCGAGGAGTTTTGAGCTGAGCCTTGGTTCCCTAAAATCTTGCATAAATGAAGCCAGTTGACTAAATACATCTTATACCACAATCAAACGTCCAAGGACACCAAACAAAATTAAAAAAAAAAAAAAGACAGCAACTTCAAAGACTGAAGGAACATTAGCCCACAAAAATGAGAAAGTACTAGTGTGAGAACATTGGCAACTCAAGAAGCCAGAGTGTCTTCTGAAATCCAAATAACTGCACTAGTAACCCAACAATGGTTCTTAACCAGGCTGAAATGGCACAAATATTAGTAAGAATATAAACAGAAACAAAGATTATCAAGATTCAGGATAAAGTCAAAACCCAAACCCATGATTCTAAGGAATTCAGTAAAATAATATAAGATAAAAGACAAAATGGTTGTTTTAAGAAAGAACCAAACTGATCCCATAGAGCTTAAAAACTCACTTCAGGAATTTCAGAATACAATCACAAGTATTAATAGCAGAATCAGCAAATGTGAGGAAAGTATCTCAGAGTTCAAAGACTGGCTTTCTAAAATAACTTAGACAAAAATAAAGAAAAAATAAAGAAGAATGTATAAAACCTCTGAGAAACATGAGATTGTGTAACGCAACCAACTCTATGACTCATTGGTGTCCCTGAAAGAGGGGGAGAGAAAGCAAGCAACTTGAAGAACATATTTCAGGATATCATTCATGAAAACTTCTCCAACCTCATTAGAGATGCCAACACTTAAATTCAGGAAATGCAGAGATTCCTGTGAAATACTACACAAGAAGACCATCCCCAAGACACATAGTAAACAGATTCTCTGAGGCCAAAATGAAAGAAAAAATGTTAAAGGCAGCTAGAAAGAGGGAGAAGGCCTACTATAAAGGAAACTTCTCAGGCTAACAGCAGACCTTTCAGCAGAAACACTATAAGCCAGAAGAGATTAGAATCCTATATTCTGCATTTTTTTTTTTTTTTTTACAAATAACACTTTTTATTTGCCACTATTTGAAGTCCGAACTTTAAACAGATTCTTGGACTGGTGGTTCATATCCATCAGCTCGTTCAACTTTAGCACCTGTCTCGTCCCCAGTGGCTTTTTTTCCAGAACGAAGCTGTCAGATTCTTTTTAAAAAAAGAATGTTCAGAAGCAAACCATCACAAATAGCACTTTTTATTTGCCACTATTTGAAGTCTGAACTTTAAACAGATTCTTGGACTGGTGGTTCATATCCATCAACTCATTCAAGTTTAGCACCTGTCTTGTCTCCAGTGGCTTTTCCAGAACTACTGCCTTCACCATGAAGCTCCATGAGCTTTCCCAATTCAAACTTGGGCTTCTTCAGCATTTTTACTTTTCTAACTAAGACATCATGAAGAGGATAAATAGATTGGCAAGCCTTTTCTACGTCTTTTCCAATGCTGTCTGGAATCAATTTATTGACCACTTCTTTCAAGTCATTTGTCTGCACCTCTCGGGTCATGATTTCCATCATCTTCTTCTGGATTTGGCGGACCTGTTGGTGCTGAGTGTAAGAGGTCTTCCATATCTGATTGTTACATTTTTTAGTAAAACCAACACAGAACAGATGAAGCAAGTAACCATCGGTAGTTTTGACATCAACATGAGCTTCAATCATTGTCTGCCATTTTTTGACCATGGAACACATTTTGTCACGGGTAAGATCCATGCCATGGAAGTTAGGCAATTTTTACCCTGAACATCTTCAGTAATCAATTTGAATTTTCTAAATGCAACTTCATCATTCTGCAAATCAGCAAGACTCACTTCAAACACATGACCCTTGAGACCATCAGTTGCAATTTTGGTTCCTTGGGTCCTGGTGACGAGCATCTTTCCAATATTTCTTATATTGAACATAGCAGGTGCTTTCACATCATACCAATCTTTCTTAGAAAATGGATCAACCACTTTCTTCTTGGCTCCCTTTTTGCCACCTTTCATAATGCGCTTGTTCTTGCCAACTGCCATGATGCTAGTCAGAGCCAAAAGGGGCTCTGCATTCTTAAAGAAAACAACTTTCAACCAAGAATCTTATATCCACCAAACTAAGATTTATAAGTGAAGGAGAAACAAAATCATTTTTAGACAAACAAATGTTAAGGGAATTTGTTACCACCAGACATGCTTTACGAGGTCCTGAAGGAAGTGCTAACTATGGAAAAGAAAGGCTGTTTCTAGCCACTACAAAAATATACTTAAGTACATAGTTCATTGAAACTATAAGGCAGTCACACAAAGAAGTATGCCTAATAACCAGCTAAAAATAGGCTGGCAGGATCAAATTCACATATATCTATGCTAACTTTGAATGTAAATGATCTAAAAGTCCCCAATGAAAGGCACAGAGTAGCAAGTTGGATAAAGAAGCAAGAACCAACAGTATAGTGCCTTCAAGAGACTCATCATACATGCAAGATACCCATATGCTCAAAGTAAAGGGATGAAGAAAAATCCAACAAGAAAATGGAAAACAGAAAAAAGCAGGGAGTGATATTCTAATTTGAGACAAAACAGACTTTAAATCAGCGAAGATCAAAGAATACAAACAAAGACATTACATAACAAGAAGACCTAACTATCCTAAATATATACACACCAAACACAGGAGCACTCAGATTCAAAAAGCTTATACACTTCTGGTGGGAATGTAAATTAGTTCAGCTACTGTGGAAAGCAGTTTGGCGATTTCTCAAAGAACTTAAAACATAATTATTATTAAACTCCACAATTCCATTATTGGGTATATACCCAAAGGAATATAAATTGTCCTACCATAAAGACACATGTACGCTTATGTTCATTGCAGCAATATTCACAATAGCACAGACATGGAATCAGCCTAAATGTCCATCAATGGTAGACTGGATGAAGAAAATGTGGTACACATACATTATGGAATACTATGCAGCCATAAAAAAGATTAGATCATTTCTGTTACAGCAACACGGATGGAGCTGGAGTCCATCATCCTAAGTGAACTAATGCAGAAACAGAAAACAAAATACTTCATGTTCTCACTTACTAGGGGGAGCGTAACATTCAGTACATATTTACATAAAGAAGGCAACAACAGACACGGGCCTACTTGAGGGTGGAGAGTGAGAGGAGAGATGATTGAAAAACTACTTATCAGGTACTCTGCTGATTACCTGAGTGATGCAATAATTTGTACATCAAACCCCTGGAACATACAATTTACCTATATAACAAACATGTACATGTACCACTAAATCTGAAATAAAAGTTAAAAGGAAAGCAAGAAAACAAAAACGAAGTAAACTAAGAGGAAATGGAAAAACTTAACTAATGTGAAGCAGAAATCAATGAGTTCGAATAAAAATGGTAGAAATAATAAATAAATCCTAAATGTAATTCTTTTTAAAAAGTCACAAAATATGCTAGCACATGACACAGTTAATCAAATCAAATATGAAAGAGAGAAAGCTGAAATATACAAAATTAGAAATTACAAAGGGGAAATAAACTAAAATAAAGGAACTCTTTTTAAATCATGTAACTACTTTGCATAATTTTGTTCAAGTAAGTTTGAAAACTGAGATAAATCTGGGGTCAGGACCACCTTGTGGAGCCTTGGGATTGTGGTAACCCAGAACTTTGGGAGCATGACCTCTACTGAGCAGAGACTAGTAAGCAGGACTACAGCCCTGGTGGGTCTGGAAGGCAGAACATTGAACCAAGGAGGATTATTCTCAAGCCTTAAGATCTAATAGAATTTACATTGTTAAATTTTGGGCTTGCTTGGAACCCATCATGCCTTTCTTTCCTCCCATATCTCCCTTTGAAATGGGAATATCTATCCCATGCCTGTCTCACCACTTATTTTGAAAGCACATAAATTATTTAGTTTTGCAGGCTCACAACTGGAGGGAAATTATGCCTCAGATTCACTTGTACCTTAAATTTTACCCATAACTGATTTAGGTGATATTTAGATGAGACTTTGGACTTTAGAGCTGATACAGGAATGAGTTAAGACTTCTGGGGTTGTTAGGATGGAATGAATGCATTTTGCATGTGAGAAAGACATAAATATAAATTTTGGAAGACTGGAGGCAGAATGCTATGGACTAAATTGTGTTCCCCCAAAATTCATAGTCAAAGCCCAAATCCGAAATGTAATGGTGTTTAGAGATGGGGTCTTTGGGAAGTAATTAGAGTAACATGGGATCATAATGGTAGAGCCCTCATGATGGAATGAGCAGCAGCTTTATAAGAAGAGGAAACTCCCTACGCCAAATGAGAACACAGAAAGAAGGCAGTTCCTGCAGATCAGGAAGGTGGCCCTCACTAGTAACTGAATCAGCTGTCACTTTGATTTCAGACTTCCCAGTCTCCAGAACTGTGAGAAATACACGTCTGTTGTTTAAGCCACTCAGTTTATGGTATTTTGTTATAGCAGCCCAAGCTGACTAATACAGATAGGAAGAAAGAAAATCATAATAATTCAATTACTTGAAAATCATTAATTTAATGCATTCTCAATATAATTTTTTTTTCCTGAAGCTTGAAAAGGTAATTACAAAGTTCACAGAAAAAAAAACAAACAATTGAAGCATAGCTAGGGAAACCCTGAGACAAAAGAGCAAGGAGAAGCTGTTAGTGCCTGATTTTAACACTCATTATAAAGCTTCTATAACTAAAACAATACGGTGTTGGAGCATGAATAAACATGCAGACTAATGGAAAATAGTAGAAAATTCGATTACAATATGCAAATATAGTATATGATAAACTAAGTGTCTTAATTTGGGTTTCCCCAGAAGGAGCTCCTGAAATGGGGATTTAGAGTAGAGTTTATTTGTGTAGTGATCCTAGGAAATACCAACAAGAGAGTGGGGAATTGAAACAAACAAACAAAAAAGGTAGCCAATAAAGGGTTTATCATCAAGGAAGTTATCTCTGTGTGTATTTAGAGCTTACTTCTGCTAGTTATTCTGGGCAGAACGCATGCCTCAGGGTTATCCCTCCTAAGGCTTATTTTGTAATCAACTTTTATTAGTCATTAGTTGTAGGTTGCTTTACCGGTGTGTTTCCAAGTACTTCTAGCCCACCATGTATGGGCAAAGCAGGTTCTGGTAGCAAGAGAAAACACCTTAGGTAAAGAAAGGAAGTTGATGGTAATTGGAAGTCCTGTGGACATGCACTGAAGTGATAAGGGTAAAGGGGTACAGACAGGGCATGTACAGCTTTCGATTCAGGCTGCAGTTGAAGTCAGTAAAGAAAATATAAACCTCTTAATAATTGGCATAAGAATAACTAAAAAGCCACATGGGGGAAAGAAAACATTATATCTATTCCTCAAACCATACAATAAAGCAAACTTTACATAGATAAAAAGATTTCAGTGTTAAAAAATGAAAACATACATATACGAAAAGATATATGGGTAAATTACATTATAACTTAGGAATAGGAAAAAATTTCCTAACTATGACTTGAAATCTAAAAGCAAAAAGAGAAAAGATAGATAAATTTTATTATATATTTTTAATTTGCATGACAAAAGACGCTCCATAAGCAAAGAAAAAATAATGGCAAAATTGGAAAAACAATTTTCAACAAAAGGTTAACATGCCTAACACATAAAAGTGCTTTTAACAAAGGGAAGAATAACTACCCTTTAGAAATGGACTAGAGAAATGAACAATGCAGTCACAGAAAAAGAAATTCACACATCTCTTATTTATGTCATTCCTGGTGACTGAGAATTGAGATTCACAACATTGGAGAAAACAGATACAGAAGTAAGATCAAAGAGGTTAATTTAAAACTTGTGTTCTGGGATTTGAATTTTAAGTGTCAGTATGAACTCATAAAGTATTTTATCTTTTAAATAAGTTCTTAACTTTAACTCTGTCTGCTGAAAACACCTAAAAATAATGATCATCCCAGAAACAAAGAGCACTCCTTGTACCCTGATTGTAGTCTTGAAAAAACCATTCCCTCTAAACTGAAGCAGTGTTACTTGCTGGAATTCAAGGTTTTGGGCAGAAAAGGTACAAGATGAGCCTGGAACACCTTGTCATATCAGAAATAAAGAAGCTATTATTAGACTACTGGGGGCCATGTCAAAAAACTCAGGAGCCAACTTGAACAGACTACTACAGGTCGAAGAGGAACAATTTGAGCACCCATAAAGATAATAACTGTCAGGGATGGAAACATATCAATCATTCCAATCATAATGAAGGTTTAAGTAAATAAATTGGTCACCATTGGAAGCTGCTAGTGAACAACACCATTTTGAAACTTGGTAAAGGAAAAAACTCAACACTTGCCTTGCCTCTCCTGAATATAATATGTATCTTATAGTAACCAAATAGTTGATCAGGTGAAGTTTCCCTTTATAGAAGTAGTCCAGATAATAAATTAAGAAGGAATGTTACAATTAGGATATTACCATTTTGCAACCCAAATTAATTAATGTATCTACACATTTTACATCAACTGCTACAAACATCTCAAAAAGAAACAGCCACACATACAATAGGCCCCTGATGGAAGAATGCTACACCACCCAATGAAGTATTCCTACCCCTCCTAAGAAAAGTCATACATGAATCTGATCAAGCCTTTGGATCCAACTACCTATTTATGGGAAATGCAGGGGGCAGTGAAATGTAAATGGTACCTCTGAGACGCAATCATCAAAATTCAGACCTTAGAAAATTTTATAAGACAAATGACCTAGTTTCTTCAATAAATACATTACAAAAGGGAAAAATGGAGAAGAAATTTACAAATTAAAACAGACAATAGTTTACCATTCAGTCCTAATGTGGGGACCTTATTTGGATCCTGATTCAAACAAACAGTTGCTAAAAGAATATTATAGTATTTATGAGATAACTGGAAATTCAACATTGGATATTTGGTAATTTTAAGGAGTGATGATTTTTTTATTATACTTTAAGTTCTAGGATGCACGTGCACACCGTGCAAGTTCGTCACATATGTATACATGTGCCATGTTGGTTTGCTGCACCCATTAACTCATCATTTACATTAGGTACTTCTCCTAATCCTATCCTTCCACCATCCCCCCACCCCATGACAGGCCCCAGTGTGTGATGTTCCCCACTCTGTGTCCAAGTGTTCTCGTTGTTCAATTCCCACCTATGAGTGAGAGCATGCAGTGTTTGGTTTTCTGTCCTTGCGATAGTTTGCTCAGAATGATGGTTTCCAGCTTCATCCATGTCGCTACAAAGGACATGAACTCATCCTTTTTTATGGCTGCATAGTATTCCATGGTGTATATGTGCCACATTTTCTTAATCCAGTCTTTCACTGATGGACATTTGGGTTGGTTCCAAGTCTTTGCTATTGTGAATAGTGCCATAATAAACACACGTGTGCATGATTCTTTATAGTAGCATGATTTATAATCCTTTGGGTATATACTCAGTAATGGGATGGCTGGGTCAAATGGTATTTCTGCTTCTAGATCCCTGAGGAATCGCCACACTGTCTTCCACAATGGTTGAACTAGTTTACCCTCCCACCAACAGTGTAAAAGCATTCCTATTTCAAGGAGTGATGAATTTTTAAGTGTGATAACTGTATGGCATTTTGGTATATTTAACATAATTTTAACAAATATGTTAAATATAGTTCTTATCTTTTAGAAATAAATAATTATTTACAGGTGATATATAACTCTGAGATTTGCTTCAAAACAATCAGAGTTGGATGTGGAGGCAGGAAATAGATGAAACTAGACTTCATAGTACATGAAGTCAACCACTCTCTCATTAGCTACTTCAACTTCTTTTCCTCTTTATCTTTCTTCTGAGGCTACCCTGATCAAAACCTAATCTAGAAAAAAATTATGATCAATTCAACTATTCCTATTCCTTAGATCTGCCCTCAGAGACACTGGAGAAACTTAAATAAGCATTAAAATCAGTGCTACCACAAACTCCTGTTTCTCAAAGTCCCTAAAACAGAACTATGCTTTTATATTTATCCATTAAGCATTAAGCACTCTCTCCCACTTCCTTGCAGTGCTTTTCTAATGATTTGCAATCATCCTTCATTAGTTTATTCGGTTCCATTTAATTAATTCCTGTTCCTCTGCATCTTGGATTAGCAGTCGCATGAACCCATCTGCTTCACAATTAAAGAGTCCAGAAAATCTTGACTCAACACACTGATCTAGTTTTAAATTTTTGAAAGGATGCCATCAGAAGTACCCCAGAGTATTCTTTGAAGTGTCAACACTTTGAAGTATCTGGTGCAGTCCTTTTCCACAGGGCTCTGAGACACTACTTGGTTGAAGACAAGAATTCTGAACTGTAGCTGATTGCAGAATTTTCAGGAAAGCATCAGATTAAAATAGTAATTATCTATAAGTAACAGTGACTTAAAGTCGCAGTGGCTAATTTATTACTGATAATTTTCAAGCCTGAGAGAGCTGATGAAAGATCATAATGAATAATGTAACTGACAGGGAAATATAGTTGTTTCTGTGGTATGCAAAATGAGATAATAAAGTCAACCACAAAGTTTTTTATTTTATTTTATTTTATTATTATAATACTTTAGGTTTTAGGGTACATGTGCACAATGTGCAGGTTTGTTACATATGTATCCATGTGCCATGTTGGTGTGCTGCACCCATTAACTTGTCATTTAGCATTGGGTATATTTCCTAATCCTGTCCCTACCCTCTCCCCCCACACCACAACAGTCCCCAGAGTGTCATGTTCCCCTTCTTGTGTCCATGTGTTCTCATTGTTCAATTCCCATCTATGAATGAGAACACGTGGTGTTTGGTTTTTTGTCCTTGGGATAGTTTACTGAGAATGATGATTTCCAGTTTCATCCATGTCCCTACAAAGGACATGAACTCATCATTTTTTATGGCTGCATAGTATTCCATGGTGTATATGTGCCACATTTTCTTAATCCAGTCTATCGTTGTTGGGCATTTGGGTTGGTTCCAAGTCTTTGCTACTGTGAATAGTGCCGCAATAAACATACGTGTGCATGTGTCTTTATAGCAGCATGATTTATAATCCTTTGGGTATATACCCAGTAATGGGATGGCTGGGTCAAACGGTATTTCTAGTTCTAGATCCCTAAGGAATCGCCACACTGACTTCCACAATGGTTGAACTAGTTTACAGTCACACTAACAGTGTAAAAGTGTTCCTATTTCTCCACATCCTCTCCAGCACCTGTTGTTTCCTGACTTTTTAACGATGGCCATTCTAACTGGTGTGAGATGGTATCTCATTGTGGTTTGGATTTGCATATCTCTGATGGCCAGTGAAGATGAACATTTTTTCATGTGTTTTTTGGCTGCATAAATGTCTTCTTTTGAGAAGTGTCTGTTCATGTCCTTTGCCCACTTTTTGATGGGGTTGTTTTTTTCTTGTAAATTTGTTTGAGTTCATTGTAGATTCTGGATATTAGCCCTTTGTCAGATGAGTAGGTTGCGAAAACTTTCTCCCATTTTGTAGGTTGCCTGTCACTCTGATGGTAGTTTCTTTTGCTGTGCAGAAGCTCTTTAGTTTAATTAGATCCCATTTGTCAACTTTGGCTTTTGTTGACATTGCTTTTGGTGTTTTAGACATGAAGTCCTTGCCCATGCCTATGTCCTGAATGGTAATACCTGGGTTTTCTTCTAGGGTTTTTATGGTTTTAGGTCTAACATGTAAGTCTTTAATCCATCTTGAATTAATTTTTGTATAAGATGTAAGGAAGGGATCCAGTTTCAGTTTTCTACATATGGCTAGCCAGTTTTCACAGCATCATTTATTAAATAGGTAATCCTTTCCCCATTGCTTTTTTTTGTCAGGTTTGTCAAAGATCAGATAGTTGTAGATATGGGGCATTATTTCTGAGGGCTCTGTTCTGTTCCATTGATCTATATCTCTGTTTTGGTACCAGTACCTTGCTGTTTTGGTTACTGCAGCCTTGTAGTATAGTTTAAAATCAGGTAGCATGATGCCTCCAGCTTTGTTCTTTTGGCTTAGGATTGACACGGTGATGTGGGATGTTTTTTGGTTCCATATGAACTTTAAAGTAGTTTTTTCCATTTCTGTGAAGAAAGTCATTGGTAGCTTGATGGGGATGGCATTGAATCTATAAATTACCTTGGGCAGTATGGCCATTTTCACGACACTGATTCTTCCAACCCATGAGCATGAAATGTTCTTCCATTTGTTTGTATCCTCTTTTATTTCATTGAGCAGTGGTTTGTAGTTCTCTTGAAGAGGTCCTTCATGTCCCTTGTAAGTTGGATTCATAGGTGTTTTATTCTCTTTGAAGCAATTGTGAATGGGAGTTCACTCATGATTTGGCTCTCTGTTTGTCTGTTATTGTTGTATAAGAATGCTTGTGATTTTTGTGCATTGATTTTGTATCCTGAGACTTTGCTGAAGTTGCATATCAGCTTAAGGAGATTTTGGGCTGAGACAATGGGGTTTTCTAGATATACAATCATGTCATCTGCAAACAGGGACAATTTGACTTCCTCTTTTCCTAATTGAATACCCTTTATTTCCTTCTCCTGCCTGATTGCTCTGGCCAGAACTTCCAGCATTATGTTGAATAGGAGCGGTGAGAGAGGGCATCCCTGTCTTGTGCCAGTTTTCAGAGGGAATGCTTCCAGTTTTTGCCCATTCAGTATGGTATTGGCTGTGGGTTTGTCATAGATAGCTCTTATTATTTTGAGATACATTCCATCAATACCTAATTTATTGGGAGTTTTTAGCATGAAGGGTTGTTGAATTTTGTCAAAGGCCTTTTCTGTATCTATTGAGATAATCATGTGGTTTTTGTCTTTGGTTCTGTTTCTATGCTGGATTACATTTATTGATTTTCGTATGTTGAACCAGACTTGCATCCCAGGGATGAAGCCCACTTGATCATGGTGGATAAGCTTTTTGATATGCTGCTGGATTCAGTTTGCCAGTATTTTATTGAGGATTTTTGCATCAATGTTCATCAAGGATATTTGTCTAAAATTCTGTTTTTTGTTTGTGTCTCTGCCAGGCTTTGGTATCAGGATGATGCTGGCCCCATAAAATGAGTTAGGGAGGATTCCCTCTTTTTCTACTGATTGGAATAGTTTCAGAAGGAATGGTACCAGTTCCTCCTTGTACCTCTGGTACAATTCGGCTGTGAATGCATCTGTACCTGGACTCCTTTTGGTTGGTAAGCTATTGATTATTGCCACAATTTCAGAGCCTGTTATTGGTCTATTCAGAGATTCAACTTCTTCCTGATTTAGTCTTGGGAGGGTGTATGTGTCAAGGAATTTATCCATTTCTTCTAGATTTTCTAGTTTATTTGCATGGACGTGTTTGTAGTATTCTCTGATGGTAGTTTGTATTTCTGTGGGATCGGTGGTGATATCCCCTTTATCATCTTTTATTGCATCTATTTGATTCTTCTCTCTTATCTTCTTTATTAGTCTTGCTAGCAGTCTATCAATTTTGTTGATCTTTTCAAAAAACCAGCTCCTGGATTCATTAATTTTTTGAAGAGATTTTTTGTGTCTCTATTTCCTTCAGTTCTGCTCTGATTTTAGTTATTTCTTGCCGTCTGCTTGCTTTTGAATGTCTTTGCTCTTGCTTTTCTAGGTCTTTTAATTGTGATGTTAGGGTGTCAATTTTATATCTTTCCTGCTTTCTCTTGTGGGCATTTAGTGCTATAAATTTCCCTCTACACACTGCTTTAAATGTGTCCCAGAGATTCTGGTATGTTGTGTCTTTGTTCTCGTTGGTTTCAAAGAACATCTTTATTTCTGCCTTCATTTTGTTATGTACCCAGTAGTCATTCAGGAGCAGGCTTTTCAGTTTCCATGTAGTTGAGCAGTTTTGTGTGAGTTTCTTAATCCTGAGGTCTAATTTGATTGCACTGTGGTCTGAGAGACAGTTTATTATAATTTCTGTTCTTTTACATTTGCTGAGGAGAGCTTTACTTCCAACTATGTGGTCAATTTTGGAATAGGTGTGGTGTGGTGCTGAAAAAAAATGTATATTCTGTTGATTTGGGGTGGAGAGTTCTGTAGATGTCTATTAGGTCCGCTTGGTGCAGAGCTGAGTTCAATTCCTGGGTATCCTTGTCAACTTTCTGTCTCTTTGATCTGTCTAATGTTGACAGTGGGGTGTTAAAGTCTCCCATTATTATTGTTTGGGAGTCTAAGTCTCTTTGTAGGTCACTTAGGACTTGCTTTATGAATCTGGGTGCTCCTGTATTGGGTGCATATATGTTTAGGATAGTTAGCTCTTCTTGTTGAAGTGATCCCTTTACCATTTTATAATGGCCTTCTTTGTCTCTTTTGATCTTCGTTGGTTTAAAGTCTGTTTTATCAGAGACTAGGATTGCAACCCCTGCCTTTTTTTGTTTTCCATTTGCTTGGTAGATCTTCCTCCATCCCTTTATTTTGAGCCTACATGTGTCTCTGCAAGTGAGATGGGTTTCCTGAATACAGCACACTGATGGGTCTTGACTCTTTATCCAATTTGCCATTCTGTGTCTTTTAATTGGAGCATTTAGCCCATTTACATTTAAAGTTAATATTGTTATGTGTTAATTTGATCCTCTCATTATCATGTTAGTTGGTTATTTTGCTCATTAGTTGATGCAGTTTCTTCCGAGCCTCGATGGTCTTTACAATTTGGCATGTTTTTGCAGTGACTGGTACTGGTTGTTCCTTTCCATGTTTAGTGCTTCCTTCAGGAGCTCTTTTAGGGCAGGCCTGGTGGTGACAAAATCTCTCAGCATTTGCTTGTTTGTAAAGGATTTTATTTCTCCTTCACTTATGAAGCTTAGTTTGGCTTGATATGAAATTCTGGGTTGAAAATTCTTTTCTTTAAGAATGTTGAATTTTGGCCCCCACTCTCTTCTGGCTTGTAGAGTTTCTGCTGAGAGATCCGCTGTTAGTTTGATGGGCTTCCCTTTGTGAGCAACCCGACCTTTCTCTCTGGCTGCTCTTAACATTTTTTCCTTCATTTCAACTTTGGTGAATCTGACAATTATGTGTCTTGGAGTTGCTCTTCTTAAGGAGTATATTTGTGGCATTCTCTGTATTTCCTGAATCTGAATGTTGGCCTGCCTTGCTAGATTGGGGAAGTTCTCCTGGATAATATCTTGCAGAGTGTTTTCTAACTTGGTTCCATTCTCCCCATCACTTTCAAGTACACCAATCAGTTGTTGATTTGGTCTTTTCACATAGTCCCATATTTCTTGAGGCTTTGTTCGTTCCTTTTTATTCTTTTTTCTCTAAACTTCTCTTCTAGCTTCCTTTCATTCCTTTTGTCTTCCATCACTGATACCCTTTCTTCCAGTTGATCTCATCAGCTCCTGAGGCTTCTGCATTCTTCACATAGTTCTCGAGCCTTGGCTTTTAGCTCCACCAGCTCCTTTAAGCACTTCTCTGTATTGGGTATTCTAGTTATACATTCATCTAATTTTTTTTCAAAGTTTTTAACTTCTTTGCCATTGGTTTGAATTTCCTCCTGTAGCTAGGAGTAGTTTGATCATCTGAAGCCTTCTTCTCTCAACTCGTCAAAGTCATTCTCCATCCAGCATTGTTCCATTGCTGGTGAGGAACTGCGTTCCTTTGGAGGAGGAGAGGCACTCTGCTTTTTAGAGTTTCCAGTTTTTCTGCTCTGTTTTTTCCCCATCTTTGTGGTTTTATCTACTTTTGGTCTTTGATGATGGTGACGTACAGATGGGTTTTTGGTGTGGATGTCCTTTCTGTTTGTTAGTTTTCCTTCTAACAGACAGGACCCTCAGCTGCAGGTCTGTTGGAGTTTGCTAGAGGTCCACTCCAGACCCTGTTTGCCTGGGTATCAGCAGCAGTGGCTGCAGAACAGCGGATTTTTGTGAACCACAAATGCTGCTGCCTGATCATTCCTCTGGAAGTTTTGTCTGAGAGGAGTACCGGCCGTGCGAGGTGTCAGTCTGTCCCTACTGGGGGGTGCCTCCCAGTTAGGCTGCTCTGGGGCCAGGGACCCACTTGAGGAGGCAGTCTGCCAGTTCTCAGATCTCCAGCTGCGTGCTGGGAGAACCACTACTCTCTTCAAAGCTGTCAGACAGGGACATTTAAGTCTGCAGAGGTTATTGCTGTCTTTTTGTTTGTCTGTGCCCTGCCTCCAGAAGTGGAGCCTACAGAGGCAGGCAGGCCTCCTTGAGCTGTGGTGAGCTCCACCCAGTTCTAGCTTCCCAGCTGCTTTGTTTACCTAAGCAGGCCTGGGCAATGGTGGGCACCCCTCCCCCAGCCTCACTGCCACCTTGTAGTTTGATCTCAGACTGCTGTGCTAGCAATCAGTGAGACTCCGTGGGCATAGGGCCCTCCGAGCCAGGTGTAGGATATAATCTCCTGGTATGCCATTTTTTAAGCCCGTCAGAAAAGTGCAGTATTAGGATGGGAGTGACCCGATTTTCCAGGTGCCACCTTTCACCCCTTTCTTTGACTAGGAAACGGAACTCCCTGACCCCTTGCGCTTCCTGAGTGAGACAATGCCTCGCCCTGCTTCGACTCTTGCACAGTGTGCTGCATCCACTGTCCTGCGCCCACTGTCTGGCACTCTCTAGTGAGATGAACCTGGTACCTCAGATGGAAATGCATAAATCACCCATCTTCTGTGTCGCTCATGCTGGGAGCTGTAGACCGGAGCTGTTCCTATTCGGCCATCTTGGCTCCACCTTTGATTTCTCAATAGGCCTCCAAAATTCTTCTCAAAACACACATGGCTGTTAAGCCCTGGGAGTCTTTTGGAATCCAAAAAGTTTTAAACAAAATGTCCACAATGATAATGCTTAAGTCTATTTTCAAAGAATATAATGAATGTTATATCTGATTTATAAAAATGGATAAACATGTTTTCCAGAGAAAAAAATGGAGATATAATATATTATAATCCTGATTCATAATATGTCATAAAATATAAAACATACTATGAATATACCAATAATATATACAAAATATTAAGTAAAGAAATCCAGTAAAGTATCAAGTAAAGAATAAGACCTAAATATCTCTATTATAATAAAACCATAGGTAAGTTATGTGAACCCCCCAGTTGAGAACCATTGACCTAGAAGATCCTAGGTTCACATTAAAGAAGTAAGATTGAGACAAGATAAATATTTTAAATAATACTCTATACTGTTGCCTAACATCAGACAAAGCACCTTCAGGACTCACAAATAAAGGAAAACTCAACATAGCCTTGAAGTACTGTTTCAATGTTTTCCCTGAGATTAAAATCTATTATGAAAAGTGGAAGCATTTACAAATCTTCAGGGACTTCCAATTAAGCACACAATTTCCAAAATACTTATATTAATAAAATTTTATTCATACAAATTTAACCTAGGGAAAGCTGAACATTTTTTATTTGATAATTATTCCCATACAACTCATTAACAATAATATACTAAACAAATTTTATTATTTCTAGCCCTTCTCTTTTTACAAAGAAAGAAACAGATCCTTTATGAGTTTACCTTCTTGAAAATGTTAAAGATAGTTTTAGATGTAAAACATATCCCCAAATTTTATTTTAGTTTATTTTACATTTAAGGATTCAACTTTGTGAGAGCAAAAATCCAAAGTGTTCACAAAATTTGAACACTTAAGATAGGATCACGGATGCCTGAGAAATAATATTTGTCTCCCTATTTGAAAGTGACAATACCAATTTTAAAAATAAAAATAGACATGATTATAAGGAAACTTAGCACTTTCTTCTGAGAAAAATAAGCAAAGATGTTATAAAGTCAACATAAAGCACACAATGGAGCACTATTCAGCCATAAAAAATAATGAGATTCTGTCATTTGCAACAACATGAATAGAACTGGAAATCATTATGTTAAGTGAAGTAATACAGACACAGAAAGATAAACATCGCATGTTCTCATTTATTTGTGGTATCTAAAAATCAAAACAATTAAGCTCATAAACATAGTACAAGGATGGTTATCAGAGGCTGGGAAGGGTAGTTGGGAGCTGTGGGAAGGTGGGGAAGGTTAATGGGTACAAAAAATAGAATAAATAAGACCTACCATTTGATAGCACAACAGGGTGACTATAGTCTATAATAACTTTTTAAAAAGATTTTAAACTACAAATATTCAACACTTCATGAAGTTGCATGTCATCCTTGCACAGGGACCACACTAATTTTCTCTGTAGCATTCCAATCTTAGTATACGTGCTGCCGAAGCAAGCACAATATAGTCAATAACAACGTAATTGTACATTTTAAAATAGAGAGTGTAAATGGATTGTTCGTAACACAAAGAATAAATGCTTGAGGGAATGTATACCGCCAAAAATTATATGGTTAAAAAATATGACTTCCTATTGTACACTTAAAAACAGTTAAAATAAAATAGTATGTCTTATAAAAATTTATCAAATCAACAAAAAGCACAGAGAATTATTTTAGTAAGACGCAAAATCTTTCCTATCTAGGTTAAAGACAATAAATAGCAAACCAAGGAAATGAGACCCATCAAAATTGAGAAAACGTTGCTGAGATATTAAAACATGTAATAGCTTTTCAGACTCAGACATTATAAAACAAGTCAAACAAAAATTGCCTTCCAAGTTTGCACTTTCATTATACTGTTTCATTTTCTGGAACAGACTGACACTGTACTTTATTTTGGAGATCTGTGAGGTCAGGACTAATTTCATAATATTACTAAGATGTTATTAGCATGCAATATATTCATCACTGATAACTTCAAATGAATCAATAAAGAAGCAATTAAATTTTTTCTTAGTTTCAATTTTTAATATGGTAAATATTTGAAGAAATAACTCATATAACAACGTTCCTTGGAGACCTCAATACATTCAAAGAGTGTATTAGTCAGGGTTCTTTAAAGAGACAGAACTAACAGGATAGATGAATATATAAAAGGAAGTTGATTAGGAAAATTGACTCATGATTACAAGGTGAAGTCCCACAATGGGGTGTCTGCAAGCTGAGGAACCAGGAAACCAGTCCAAGTCACAAAACCTCAAAATTAAGGAAGCCAATAGTGTAGCCTTCAGTCTGTGGCTGAAGGCCAGAGAAGGCCCTGGCAAATCACTGATGTCAGTCCAAGAGTCCAAAAACTGAAGAACTTGGAGTCTGATGTTCAAGGGCAGGAAGTATCCAACACGAGAGGAAGATGGAGGACAGAAGACTCAAGCCAGTCTAGTCCTTCCACATTCCTCGGCCTACTTTTATCCTAGTCGTGCTGGCAGCTGATTAGATAGTGCCCACCTGGACTGAGGGTGGGTCTGCCTCTTGAAGTCACTAACTCAAATGCTAATCTACTTTGGCAACACTCTCCCAGACACACCCAGGAACAATACATTCTTCAATTCAATCAAGTTGATAGTCAATATTAACCATCACAAAGAGTATAAAGAAGTTTAGAAACAAAAACAAAACAAAACAAAAATCCTCTGAGAACTGCTGCTTTGGAATAATATTAATAGTGTCCATGAGAAACAGAAGCATGTACACAATCATATTTTTCTAAAATTATTGTTCTTAAATATAGTCTCAAACATTTATATTAATTATCATTTTTAACCAAAGTAACTTCTATTTCACAAAGGAAACTAATGGGTGGGTAACTGAGAATGGCCTGCCACACACCAGCATATAGCAAACTAGGAGAGTTCATGGATATGCATAACACATATTTTAAAGCCACCCACGTCCCATATACAGCATTTCAAAGTGGCAAGAATGAACATATTATCATGACCTAAAGATACAGTTTTGCGGTCACGTGCAATGGCTCACACTTGTGATCTCAGCACTTTGGGAGGCCAAGGTGAGAGGAGCACTTGAGCCCAGGAATTTGAGCCCAGCCTTGGCACCATAGTGAGAACCTATATCTATAAAATAAAAAATAAAAACGTTAGTGGGGTATGTTTTATTTTCTTTAGAAATGATGCAGACATCTAGTGAATCCATTGATTAACTCAATTCAGTATGAGTCCAAGGTTTTAAGTTACCTAAAGATCTAGAAAATTATCTGGAAGCTGACATACTGCAAAGCATAAATACTATTGAAACATAGTTCATCAGAATAATGATTCAATTTGGTTAAATGCAAATTTACATATTTCATAATCTTAAACATTAAGTAATGCTAGTTTAATTGATCAGTACACCTGTATAAGTCTAGGAAAAACATACCCATGTAGAATGGAAATGTATACTTGTATTATACTTAACACTGATTAATCAGAGAAAAAGACATGGCTATTTTTATACAGGCAAAATTATTAAACTGCTCTGGTTTGCCAAAGTATTAGCTAAATTATGTAAACTTGGATTTGTATCCAGTTTTAGTCTTCTGCATATGACTAGCCATTTATTGCTGCACCATTTATTGAATAGGAATCCTATCCCCATTACTTGTCTTTGTCAGGTTTGTTAAAGATCTTATGGTTGTATGTGTGTGTTCTTATTTCTGGGTTCTCTATTCTGTTCTATTGGTTTATGTGTCTGGTTTTGTATCAGTACCATGCCGTTTTTGGTTACTGTAGCTCTGTAGTGTAGTTTGAAGTCAGGTAAATTGTTGCCTCCAGCTTTGTTCTTTTTGCTAAGATTGCCTTGGGTATTAGGCCTTTTTTTGTTTCTATATGAATTTTAAAATAGTCTTTTCTAGTTCTGTGAAGAATGTCATTGGTAGATTCATAGACATAGCATTGAATCTATAAATTTGTTTGGGCAGTATGGGCATTTTAATAATGTTGATTCTCCCTATCCATGAGCATGGAATGTTTTACCATCTGTTTGTGTCATCTCTGATTTCTTGGAGCAGTGGTTTGTAGTTCTCTTTGTAGAAATCTTTCACTTCCTTAGTTAGCTGTATTACTAGGTAATTTGTGTGTATGTGTGACAAATATGAATGGGAGTTCATTCCTGATTTGGCTCTCAGTTTCGCTGTTGTTGGTGTATAAGGATGCTAGTGATTTTTGTACATTGATTTTGTATCAGGCAACTTTGCTGAAGTTGTTTATCAGCTGGAGGAGCTTTTGGGACAAGACAATGAGGTTTTTTAGATATAGGATCATGTCATCTGCAAACGGAGATAGTTTGAATTCCTCTCTTCCTGTTTGGATGTCTTTTTTTTCTGTCTGATTGCCCTAGCCAGAACTTCCAATACTATGTTGAAGGAGTGGTAAGACAGGACATCCTTGTCTTGTGCAGGTTTTCAAGAGGAATGCTTCCAGCTTTTGCCCATTCAGTGTGATGTTGGCTGTGGATTTGTCATATATGTCTCTTATTATTTTGTGGTATATTCCTTTAATAGTTTATTGAGAGTTTTTAACATAAAGAGGTGTTGAATTTTATTAAAAGCCTTTTCTGCATCTACCGAGATAATTATGTGGTTTTGTCTTTAGTTCTGCTTATGTGATGAATCACATTTATTGATTTGCACATGTTAAATCAACTTTGCATCCCGGGGATGAAGCCTACTTGATCATGGTGAATTAGCTTTTTGATGCGCTGTTGGATGTGGTTTGCAAATAGTCTTTTGAGAATTTTTGCATCGATGTTTATCAAATATATTGGCCTGAAGTTTTCTTTTTTTTTTTTTTTTTGTATCTCTGCCAGGTTTTGGTATCAAGATGATGCTGGTCTCTTAGAATGAGTTAGGGAAAAGTCCCTCCTCTTCAATTTTTTGGAATAGTTTCAGTAGGAATGGTACCAGCTCTTCTTTGAACATCTGGTAAAATTTAGCTGTGAATCTGTCTTGTCCTGACCTCTTTTTTGCTGTTGTTGGTAGGCTACTTATTAGTGCCTTAATTTCAAAGCTCATTATTGGTGTGTCCAAGGATTCAATTTATTTCTGGTTTAGTCTTAGGAAGGTTTATGTTTCCAGGAATTTATCCATTTCTTCTAGATTTTCTAGTTTATGTGCATACAGGTATTCGTAATATTCTTCAGTAGTAGTTTGTATTTCTGTGGGGTCAGTGGTAATATCCCTCTTGTCATTTCTAACTGTGTTTATTTGAATTCTCTCTCTTTCTTTCTCTATTCTTGTCTGCTTGTCTTATTTTAAAAAGACAATGCTCAAGCTCTGAGATTCTTCCCTACACTTGGTTTATTCTGCAATAATACTTGTGATTGCATTATGAAGTCCTGTAGTGTGTTCTTCAGCTCTATCAGGTTGGTTATATTCTCTATACTGGCTATTTTGTATGTCAGCTCCTGCCATGTTTTACCATGATTTTTAGCTTTCTTGAATTCGGTTACCATTCACTCCTGTAATTCAGTGAACTCCTTTCTTATCACTTGTTCTGAATTCTACTTCTGTCATTTCAGTCATCTCAGACTCAGCCAGGTTCCAAACCCTTGGTAGAGAGGTGATGCGGTCATTTGGAATAAAGAAAGTACTCTGAGTTTTTGAGTTTTCAGCGTTCTTGCACTGATTCTTTCTCATCTTTGTAGGCTTATTTACCTTCAATTTTTGAGGTTGTTGACCTTTAGATGGTCTTTAAAATTTTATCCTATTTGATGACCTTCAGAGTCTGATTGTTGTATAAGGTGGATTCAGCCAACTGGCTTCATTTCTCGAAGATCTTATGGGGCCAACGTTCAGCTTCCAACTCCTGGACTGCATGCTCTAACTCTAGGGGACTTGTATTGGTCCCCGGCATTGTTCTCTGACTACTCAAGGTTTGGGGGCTACTGCAGCTGGAGGACTGAGGTGCAGGAGCTCTAGCCCAATGTTAGTGAATGCAGGGGTGCCAGCCTCCCTGAGGGAGTTCATCACAGTGACAAAGGGAAGGCAGTTAAGGAGGAGTGGGGGGCCTCTGAGGGAGACTGTGTGTGCTGTTGCACTGGAGGTGATGTTGGTTTGGGGTAGGCTGCTGGCCAGCTCAGGTCTGGGTGCCTTTTCTGTGCCCTGCAAGTATGAGTGATGGCTCAGGCTGTGGGAGGAGACCCTGTTCTCTGGGCAGCATTAGCCACAAGATTGGGGAACTGGTGGGGCGGGGCTTGCTGGCTCTGTGTCCACCAAGGCTCCATCTACAATGGTGGTCTGCAGGGGTCATGGGGCTACTGCACTCCCGCGTGCTGGCAGGGCAAGTAAAGCAAAACCCACCTGTGCAGACACACACCAGCAAACTGATGTGGGGATTTGCTGTGGGTTCAGGGGAACCTGCAGTATAGGGAGGGAACATGTAGGCTGGTGCACAGCTGTGGGGACCACCACACTGGAGCTCTCCACCTGTCAAGCATGATTCAGTGGTGCAGAAGCTACAATTTGTAAAATGTTTCTAAGTTGGATTCTTCAAGCATGCATTTTTAGCACATTGAAAATCTTAAATACTCAGTTTCCTTAATTTCTTGGAATTTTAGAAATATTTAATTTCTATAAGCGTTTATTTATCTATGTAAGCCATATAGAATAGAGGTCCTTTTATTTATTTTTTTTGAGGTTTCAACGTTATATTCAAGTTTTTATAAGTGATGTTAATTACAGCATTTGAAGGGGAGGATCTAATTCCACACAAAATGGAAGACTCTAAAATGTACCCATTAAACTGCTAAAAAACAAATTGAATGGTGAGAATACAACAGAAGTCCAATTTAGATTCTGAGTGTTGTCACCATGTGATTACAATCACACAGACAGTCCCAAGCCTATAGCTGGAGCTCCTGGAAGCTATTTCATACTCTGATGCAAAGGCAAAAAAACACAACACAAGAAGGAATAAGTCCTGAATTATTGGTTTCATCACATCTACTTCCTCCACCACAAAATGGCACAAAAGAAACAGTGACCACACCCTGAAGACCTTTTGGTGTAAAAGAGGTGATGATGAACTGGGGTGGGAACAGGTCATGAAGATCTGTCTAAAACAGTCCCATTCAGGTGAGTTTGTACACACCATCAAGCAGCGAGCCTCTCATCAATTAGGGTTAGGAAACCATGGTTCGATTCTCAGGAAATCACAATTTCATTCATTTACTCAATATGAATTTACAAAGTGCCTACATATTATCAGCTTCCACTTGCAGCCATTTCTAGATAAAAAAGAAACCTGGCATCTCAAAGGGGCCACCAAGTTCCCCCCGAGTCTACCAACAAAAGGACCTTTTTTAGAAATGGGTTTCTTCTGTACCTCTGGAAGGGTAACATCTTAAAGCTGAATCATCTTTAACCTGAAGGGCTAACATATTTAACAATACTTGCATCCCAGACATACAACATTAGAAGATAACACTAAATTCTGAAGGTAGCTATGCTGCAAAATAGCTTAAAATTAAACAATTATACAGTATTCATTTATGCTTGAAATTCCAGTCCTAGACCAAGCTTGCGGCCACCAGCATTGACGTTCTTGCCATCCAGAATTGCTGACAGTGTCAGTTTGATACCTGGCTTTAGAGTCTGAGTGTATCCTAAACCTATCAGGCTGGAGTTGTTCACTTTAGCGGAGAAGCAGGCCTCAGGGTCAATCTGATACTTGGCTGCTATTCCGAAGCGCCTGTTACTGTTTCCTGCTGTCCAGGCAAGATTGACAGTGGTCTCCAACTTCTTGTTCACTTTCTGGTAAATGGAGCCGCCAAACTCTGTCCCGTCATTCACATTAGTGTGAAGCTGGAATTCATCAGTCTTGTAGCCAACTGCAAAGTTGCTCTGGGTCACTCGGGATTTTGCAGTCTCAAAATTCATCTGGTAGCCGGCCGGCCAGCCCTCGTAACCCAGCACCAGAGCACCCCAGATGGAAGGCCCAGCAATGTCGAAATCCATGTAGCAGCCCAGGTTAATGTGCTCCCGCTTGTACTCTGTCTTGATTTTAGCATTTTTTTCCCCAGTGTTAGGTGAGAAGGATGAATCGAAGGTCAGCTTCAGTCCACGTGCAAGCTGATCTTCCACGGTAATCTCGGTGCCTAGTGTATTGTCGGTGTTCTATTTCTCTGTAAACGTCACGCCGTACTCAGTCCATCTGTACTTGGTTTCCAGACTGCCCGTCACTTTGGTGGTCTCAGTGTTGGCTGAGCCTGAGCTTGTAAATTCCAACCCATTCTCACATTTTGTTTTCAAATCAAGCTTTATTAAGCCAAATCCATAGCCCCTGGTGAAGACATCCCTGGCAGATTTGCCAAGATCGGCATACGTAGGTGGCACAGCCATCTTCTTCTCAGAGGCGGTGGCGGCGGGCTCAGAGGCTGCTACGGCGGGGGCTGCAGCGCAGAGGCAGGGAGGTCCTTTTAATTTAAGTAACTTTATGATATAATTTATTTTTTGAGGTAAACATTACTTGCTTTTATTTATTGTGTTAGAAATAATATAATAATTTATTAACAACATCTGAAGGTAGAAAATCACACGCTTACATAGGAGGTCAAGATCTTTAGGCACATAAATATACAGACACAGGGGTTTACAGCTTCTATTCCAAAATTTCAGCTATGTGGCCAAAAGCAGTGACTCACACCTATAATTCTAGCACTGTGGGAGACCAAGGCAAGAGAATCACTTGAGCTCAGAAGTCTGAGAACAGCCTGGGCAACATAGTGATACCACAACTCTACAAAAAAATTTTTAAATTAGCCTGGCTTAATGGTGCACACCTGTAATCTCAGCTACTTAGGTGGCTGAGGATTGCTTGAGCCCAGGAGATCGAGGCTGCAGTGAGCCGTGATTGTGCCACACCACTCCAGCCTGGGAAACAGAGAAAAACCCTGTCTCAAAAAAAAAATCAAATAAATAAACAAGAGTTTCAGATATTAATTAAGAATAAGCACAGAAACACAAAAAATCGCCAGCCCAGATATCAAAGAGCTAGTCCCCTTCCTGTTAGACAAAAAAATTCCTAATTATTTGAACTTAATTAAAATAGTCAAATAAGACAACAAATTGAAAAAAAAAACTAACAAATACAATTCCCTATTGTCTCTCACCCAACATAGATATTATAAACATTTAATCCACTTACACATATCATTGATAAGAGTGCAAAATCAAATTCCTCATGTATGGTCAGACTATAAAACCAAATTCCCAGTAATTACTCCTAGCTATGTTACATAACTTATTAGCCACAAATGAACAAAAACACATAAAATCAAAACACAAAATTAGTAAAGATGAACATCAAAACTAGATAAATAGAAAGTCAGCAGTGCTGGTGAGGAGTGTTGGCTCACGCCTGTAATCCCAGCACATTGGGAGGCCATGGCAGAAGGATTTCTTTGAGCTCAGGGGTATGATACCAGCCTGGGCAACATGGTGAAACCCCATCTCTACAAAAAATACAAAAATTAGCCAGGCTTTGGTGGCTCATGCCTGTAATTCCAGCTACTCTGGAGGCTGGGGCTGGAGAATCGCTTGAGCTTGGGAGGTGGAGGTTTCAGTGAGCTGAGATCACACCACTGCACTCCAGCGTGGGTGACAGAGTGAGACTCTGTCTCAAAACAACAATAACAACAAAAAGAAAGTCAACAGTGCTATATTGCCAATTTGGAGTCACTTCTAGAAGCCAAGAAAGACTGGTCTGAGTTTAAACCGCTTATGAGGTGCACTTCTCTCATTAAGTTTACTTGGTTCCATTAGAAGAATTCACTAGGCATCTCTGGAAAACTGTTAGAAGACAATTTAAAAAAAAAAAAAGTAAAATCATGACTGTCATACAAATATGTTATATATTTCATTTAGCCATGAGGAAACAACACAGATATGACTACTGGTTCAAAAGAGACTCTGAAGAAAAAATAAATTTCAAGATCAGAAAAATTAAAATAAATATTCAAATGGAAGCAAAACTGCTTTTTTCTAGTAGGATGAGGGACCGAAAAAGAGAAGTTATTTGGACTTCTGAATAGACAGAATTTGCAAATCCATAAATAAGAGTTATTTTTTATTGTTACCATTTGTTTACAGTTTACAGAGTTATCAAATAGCTTCTAGAGTCAGAAAACTCAGGGAGGTGTTTCTCTAGAGTCTAGAAAATGGATTGTTTTCCAGTGAAGCACTTTTTTTTTCTACAGAGCGTGGTCTCTAGATTCTGTCAAACTTAGGTTTAAAACCCTGCTATTACTGTTTGCTAGTTATACAACCTAAAGTTCAGTGCATGACTGTTTTCTCCCTCAGTTTCTTCATCTATAAAACAGTAATAATGATACCATTCTCTTGGGATTGTAAAAGTGTAATGAAATATGCATTAAAGAGTGCCTGTCTTATAGTAACTGCTCAATATATAATATTGTTATTAGTAAATTCGTGACTTTTGAACCTAGCTACTTTCATTTCCTCTTCTGTAACTTTTATCATAATTTCACAACCCTAAATTATGAGAAGCAGAAAAACACACTGGAAAGAGTATAGATTTCAGACTTAAACAGATCTGAGTTTATATCTAGGTTCAACTATTTATCACCAATGTAATTTCTGGCAAGAGATTTAAACTATCTATTCTGTTTCCTCATCTGTGAAATGTGATAGTAAAAATTATCTCATATAATTGCTGGAATAATAAAAATAAGACAAAATAGCAAAGTGGTCAGTTTTGGGGGAACAGATGGTGTTCAGTTACATGGATAAGTTCTTTAGTGGTGATTTGTGAGATTTTGGTGCATCCATTACCCAAGCAGTGTACGCTGTACCCAGTGTGTAGTCTTGTATCCCACAACCCCTCCCACCCTTTCCCTTGAGTCCCCCAAGTCCATTATATCATTCCCAGGCCTTTGTGTACTCATAACTTTAGCTCCCACTTATAAGTGAGGACATACTATGTTTGGTTTTACATTCCTGAGTTACTTCACTTAGCATAATGGCTTTCATCTCCATTCAGGTTGCTGTGAATGCCATTATTTCATTCATTTTTATGGCTGGGTAGTATTGCGTGGTGTATATATACCACATTTTCTTTATACACTCGAATTATGGGCGTTTCGGCTGGGTCCATATTTGTGCAATTGTGAATTGTTCTGTTACAAACATGCATGTGCAAATGTCTTTTTCATGTAACAACTTCTTTTCCTCTGGATAAATACCCAGTAGTGGGATTGCTGGATCAAATGGTAGTTCTACTTTTAGTTCCTTAAGAAATCCCCATACTGTTTTCCATAGTGGTAGTAGTTTACATTCCCACCAGCAGTGTAAAAGTGTTATCTTTTCACTACCTCTATGTCAACATCTATTCTTTTTTGATTTTTTAATTATGAACATTCTTGCAGTAGTAAGGTGGTAAAACATTCTGGTTTTGATTTACATTTCCCTGATAATTAGTGATGTTGAGCATTTTTTCATATGTTTATTGACCATGTGTATATCTTTTTATGAGAATTGTCTATTCATGTCCTTAGCCAACTTTTGATGGGATTGTTTTATATTTTCTTGCTGATTTGAATTCCTTGTAGATTCTGGACACTAGTCTTTTTTCAGATGCAGTTTGGAAAGAACTTCTCCCACTCTGTGGATTGTCTGTCTACTCTGCTGATTATTTCTTTTGCTGTGAAGAAGCTTTTTAGTTTAATTAAGTCCCATCTATTTATTTTTGTTTTTGTTGCATTTCCTTTTGGGTTCTTGGTCATAAACTCTTCGCCTAAGCCAATGTTTAGAAGAGTTTTTTTGATGTCATATCCTAGAATTTTGTATGGTTTCATATCTTAGATTTAAGTCTTTGATCCATCTTGATTTGATTTTTGTATAAGGTGAAAGATGAGGATACAGTTTCATTCTTTTACATGTGGCTTGTCAATTATCCCAGCACCATTTGTTGAATAGGATGTCCTTTCCCTACTTTATGTTTTTGTTTGCTTTGTCAAAGTTCAGTTGGCTGTAAATATTTGGCTTTATTTTTGGGTTCTCTTTTCTGTTGCATTTGTCTATGTGTCTATTTTTATACCAATATCATACTGTTTTAGTGACTATAGCCTCTTGGTATAGTTTGAAGTCAGATAATGTGGTCCCTCCAGACTTGTTCTTTTGCTTAGTCTTGCTTTGGCTATGTGGGCTCTTTTTGTTCCATAAAAATTTTAAGATTTTTTTCTAGTTCTGTGAAGAATGGTGATGGTATTTTGATGGGAATTGAATTGAATTTATAGATTGCTTTTGGCAGCATGGTCATTTTCACAATATGGATTCTACCCATACATGAGCATGAGATGTGTTTTCATTTGTTTGTGTTATCTATGATTTCTTTGAGCAGTGTTTTATAGTTTTTCTTGTAGAAGTCCAAGAAACTGGGTACCCATATGCAGAAAACTGAAGCTGGGCTCCTTTCTTACATGTTACACAAAAATTAACTCAAGATGGATTAAAGACGTAAATGTAAAACCTAAAACCATAAAAACCCTAGAAGAAAACCAAACCCTTTCTATGAAGCCGGTGTTATCCTGATACCAAAACCAGACAAAGACACATCAAGAAAAGTAAACTACAGACCAATATCTCTGATGATATTGATGCAAAAATTCTCAACAAAATACTAACAAACTGAATTCAACAACATATTAGAAAGACCAAGTAGGATTTATTCCTATAATGCAAGGATGGTTTAACATATGCAAATAAATGAATGGGATACATCGTATCAACAAAATGAAAGATAGAAACTGTATAATCATTCAATTGATGCTGAAGAAGCATTTGATAAAATTTGATAAAATTCAACATCTTTTCATGATAAAAACCCTCAAAAACTGGGTATAGAAGGAACTTAACTCAACATAATAAAAGAGAAATATGACAGACCCACAGCTAGTATCTATCCTACTGAATGGGGAAAAACGTAAATTTTTTTTCTAAGTTCTGGGACATGACAAGGATACCCAAAGTCAACATTGTTATTCAACATAATAAGAGGAATATATAAAGGACATCCAAATTGAAAACTAAATACTAAAATTATCTAGATAATGTGATCTTATATTTGCAAAATCTTAAAGACTCCACAGGAAAATCATTGGAACTGATAAATTTAATAAAGTTGTAGGATACAAAATTAACATTAAAAAACAGTAACATTTCTTTATGCCAACAGTGAACAATGTGAAAAAGAAATCAAGAAAGTAATCCTATTTACAATAAAGTTTACTAATAAAATTTAATATCAAAGAATTAACCAAAGAAGTAAATTATCTTTATAGTAAAAACTAAAACACTGATGAAAGAAAATGAAGAGGACACCAAGAAAAAAGAAAAAAAATTATGTATACGGATTGCAAGAATAAATATTGTTTAAATGGCCTTACTTTTCAAAGCAGTATACAGATTCAATGCAATTCCTATCAAAATACCAATGACATTCTTCACAGAAATAGAAGAAAACTAGTCTAAGATTTATATGAAACAACAAAAGACCCAGAATAGCCTAAGCTATCCTGAGCAAAAACAACATAACTGGAGAAATCATATTTCCTAACTTTAAATCATACTACAGAGCTATAGTAACCAAAACAACATGGTACTTTCATAAAAACAGACAACATAGAGCAATGGAAAACAACAGAGAACCCAGAAACAAATCTACACACCTAATGTGAACTCATTTTTGACAAAAGTGCTGAAAACATACATTGGGTAAAATACAGTCTCTAAGATAAATGGTGCTGGAAAAACTGGATATCCATATGCAGAACAATAAAGCTAGACTCCTATATATCAAAATATACAAAAGTCTAATGGAACTGGATTAGAGACTTAAACCTAGGACCTCAAAGTATGAAACTACTACAAAAAACTTTGTGGAAGCTCTCAAGGAGATTGGGCTGGGCAAAGGTTTCTTGAGCAATATCCCACAAGCACCACCAATCAAAGCAAAAATAGACAAATGGGATCACATCAAGTTAAAAAGCTTCTGCACTGCAAAAAATACAACCAACAACATGAAAAGTAAATGTACAGAATGGGGAAAATATTTACAAGATACTCATGTGACATGGGAGTTCTAACCAGAATATATAAAGAGCTTGAATAGCTCTAGAGGAAAAAGTCTAATAATTTGATAAAAAATGGGCAAAAATTTAAATAGACATTTATCAAAAGAAGACATACATACTGGAAAACAGGTATATGAAAAGGTGCTCAGCATCATTGATTATCAGAGAAACACAAGTCAAAACTACAATGAAAAATCACCTCACTCCAGTTAAAGTGGCTTATATTTAATAGACAGGCAATAACATGCTGGCAAGGATATGGGGGAAAGGGACGCAATGTATACAGTTAGTGGGAGTGTAAATTAGTACAACTACTATGAAGAAGAGTTTGGAGGTTTTTAATAAAAACTGAAAGTTGAGCTACCATATGATTCCAGCAATCTCACTGCTGGGTGTATACCCAGAAGAAAGGAAATCTGTATATCAAAGAGATATCTGCACTCCTATGTTTGTTGCAGCACTGTTTACAATAGCTAAGATTTGGAAGCAACCTAAGTTTCTATCAACTGATGAATGGATAAAGAAATTGTGGTACATATACACAATGGAGTAATATTCAGCCATAAAAATATAAGATTCAGTCATTCACAACAACATGGATGGAATGGGAAATCATTATGTTAAGTGCAATAAGCCAGGTGGAGAAAGATAAACATTGCATGTTTTCACTTATTCTTCAGATCTAAAAATTAAATCAATTAAAGTAATGGACAAAGAGAGTAGAAAAAAGGTAACCAGAGCCTAGGAAGAGTAGTATGGGGTTGAGGGGTGTGTGGGAATGGTTAATGGGTATAAAATAATTAGAATGAATAAAACCTACTGTTTTATAGCACAAATATAGTCAATAATACCTGAATTGTACATTTTAAAATAACTCAAAGAGTGCAATTGGATCGTTTCCAACTCAAATAATAAATGCTTGAAGGGATGGATACCCCATGCTCCATGATGTGCTTATTTCACATTGCATGCCTGTATCAAAACATCTCATGTATTCCATAAATATATAACCTACTATGTATCCATACAAATAAAATAAAATAAAAGTAAAAAACTTTTAAATTTATTTGTATTAAAAACGAAATGAAAAAGAGGACGTTATAACTGATACCACACAAATAAAAAAAAGATCATTCTAGACTACTATGAGCAACTCTATATTCACAACTTGAAAGCTTGGAGGAAATGGATAAATTCCTGGAAACATACAACTCTCCAAGATTGAATCAGGAAGAAATAGAAATCCCGAACACACAAATAACACGTAGTGAGATAGAAGCAGTAGTAAAAATTCCCTCAATGAAACAAAAACAGGATTAAATGGATTCACATTCTAATTCTATCAGATTTACAAAGAAGACCAGATACAAATCCTCCTGAAACTTTTCTAAAAAATTGTGGAAATGACTCCTCTCTTACTCATTCTACAAAGCCATTAACACCCTATTTCTTTAAAAATTTATTGAGGTATGATTGAGATACAAAATGTTGTATATATTTAATGCATATAACTTGATAAGTTTGTGACTATGTATAAGCTCTGAAACCATCATCACAGTCTATGCCATAAATGTATTCATCACTTCCAAAATTTTTTTTCTGATTTCTTTCTTTTTTCCTTTTTTCTTTTTTTGAGATGGAGTTTCACTGTGTCACCCAGGCTGGAATGCAGTGGCGCCATCTTGGCTCACTTCCATCTCCACCTCCTGGGTTCAAGAGATTCTCCTGCCGCAGCCTCCAGAGTAACTGGGACTACAGGCGAGCGCCACCATGCCCGGCTAATTTTTTTTTTTTTTTGTATTTTTAGTAAAAACGGGATTTCACCATATTGTCCAGGCTGATCTCGAACTCCTGACTTTGTGATCCGCCTGCCTTGACCTCCCAAAGTGCTGGGATTACAGTCATGAGCAACCGCACCCGGCCTTCTGATTTCTTTTTTTTTGGGGGGGGGTTAACAGTTTATTACGATTTATAAGTGTCATTTTAAAAACAGTCGATTTAAACCATGTAGAAATAAGTATGCAAAAAGTCTGCAAAACAAAACATACTTTAAACATGTTTAAGTAGATAGATTATCTGAAATTCTGGATTTTTCAGTCACTTCATTGTTATGCTATGGCAGCCAAGTAATCCTTAACTTCATTTGGAGTAAGTCTCCTAAATCCAGCTTCATTGCAGATTCCAACTTCTATGTTATCCTCTGTCATTTGCCCTTCAAAGCTTTCCTTTAGGGTTAAGATGGCTGTATGAATGGCATCTTCAAGTTCCAGATCTTCATTGTATCTTTTCTCAAGGAAAGTTTTCCCATTCACATAGTTCTTTCCCATTGCTGTAGCTTTCCAGGCAAAGTAAGCTCCAGATGGATCTGACTGAAATAAATATGGTCGTCCCTCATTCCGACCACAAATAAGTAAAGAAACTCCAAATGGACGAACACCACCTGACTGAGTATGTTCTTGCATCACAGAAGCTACTCTCTGTACCAGCTGAGCTGTAGGAATGGGTTCTTGGTACACAAGATAGTATTGTTGAGCTAGTTTTCGAGCTCTGTGCACAAGCACTCTGTAATCGGGGCCCATGCCACTGTACACCAAACCTATATACTTGGTAATTGGTTTTACTTTGTGCACACTTCGCTCATCATACAGAATGGATTTCTGTTTTTTCTCAGTTGCTAATACCACACCATTTGCAGCTTTAATTCCCACGGACGGGGCTCCTCCAGCTACAGCAGCCAAAGCATATTCAATCTGGACAAGTTTACCAGATGGGTCCTACTGAAGCACTACTTTCTCTTTGGTTGATTTTGTCTGCCACATGGAGCAGTGGTATTACTGTTGCTTCTTTTCACTCTAAGTTTTCTGTGCCTGTTTTCTCACCTGAATGTAGTCAGCGAAAAGCTGTACCCGCGCTCCGCCATCTTTACCCAAAGGGCCCCTGATTTCTTTATTCATTATTATTACTGTTAGTTGTTTTGTGATATGAAAACTTCACATAAAATTTACTGCCCTCTTAGGAAATCTTTAAATGCACAATAGCATATTGTTAACTACAGTGTACAATATAGTATTGTTAAGTGTACAATATAGTATTGATAACTATAGTATTGCACATGCACTATGCTGTACAAAACTGTGTGTCGTTTGACTAAACCTTTCATGTTGCACTTGTTTCTTACGAGGAATGAGAATCACATCAAAATTATAGTTTTCCAAAGAGAAATTTTTATGTGTGATTGTTTTCCCAAATCATCAAATTTAACTTTGATGTATGTTTTCACCTTCTTGTAAATCACAGAAATCATTATAGATATATTGTTTTAAATCCTCTTTACTTTTAATTTAGTGCATTTGAATCTCCTAAATGTACATATCACTGTAGTTCCAGTCGACATTTATTTTTGTTTCTGTTAATATTTAACTGAATAACCAGCCTGTTAATCTGACTTGATTTACTACTATTATATATTCTAACAATTGAAATAAATAATAATATTAACATTACCTATTACAAATGTAGGCTGATTTGCAGATAAGATACTGATTTCATATGTTCTACAAAATTCAGCTTCTACCCTCATCTGTACTTTCCATTTTTCTTCAATATGTTTTTGCATAAGACCTCCGTTAGACTAAATTAATATCAGACAATTGGTGTGATGTTAATGGTGAAAATATGCAAAGGAGGCTGATATATTAGTATTCACAATTATTAGGATCTTGGAAGGTAAGGACTGCACTGTCTTAACTTAGTAACTGCCATGGGGATGATCTTTATGATTTCTTGGGTACTGACTATGGCTATTATGTAATAATTTTCCCCAGAAAAATGTGGGAATAAATTAAAATCAATTTAATTACTACTAGGGCTATTTTTTCTTAAGTTAAATTGACTTAAAATCACTAGTCAGATTTAAATAATCTTTTATTCCTTAGAAAAATTATATCCATGCCATTGGTATTAACCATAATTCATGTTCTTCATGACTCAAAGGTAAACATCAATTTCAGTTTAGAGACTACATGATGTAAAATTATTTATGTTTGCAAACAAAAATGAAATAAAATAGATGAAAATGTTAACATTGGGCATCCCTGGCCAGTGACATTATGAGATACTTGATTTTTTTTTGTATTTTGAAGAATTTAAACATTTTCCAATATAGAACAAATTAAAACACTAATTTTTTTTTAAGTACAATGAAATAACATGACTGATTTTCCAAATTTCCCACTTTTCCAAATGCTAACTACTAAACGTTTATCTGTGGATAACTTGAACTTAGTTCAGTCCCAAGTTCCAGGGCAACCTTGAGTAAATGAAGGGTGAAGAGAAGGAAGTTTATGACAGTAACTTATTGGCCACATTTCTTATATCTGCTACAGGTGCCAGTCTGACCTTGATAATCGAGTTTCTTTTGTACCCTAATCTCCAATGTCCAAGTCTCTGTCATTTCTTAGTGGGCATCCCTGATGTTGACAACCTGAGTGCTAGACTTCTGTCATCATTTAGATGTGTAAATTCAGGAAAAAACTGGCTTCTGTGGGTCACAATTTAATATTTATTTTATATTCTAGTTACATTAGAAATTTGAGAGCTTCCTGGGAGGAAGTTATGAACAACTTTACGGGATTCAGAATTATGGCAAAGATTATTCAGATTTTGTGCAAATGTGCATTTTTAGGACAGAGGGTGTCTAACAATCATCAGATTCTCAAAAGGACTGTGTGTAAAGCCATTCTTGCATTGCTATAAAGAAATACCTGAGACTGGGTAATTTATAAAGAAAAGAGGTTTAATTGGCTCATGGTTCTGCGGGTTTTACAGGAAGCATGGTGCTGGCATTTGCTCAGCTTCTCACTTCTAGGGAGGCCTCAGGAAGCTTAATATCATGGCAGGAGGTGAAGGGGGATAAGGTATGTCACATGCCAACAACAGGGGCAATAGAGAGAGAGTAGGGCGATGAGGTGCCACATACTTTAAAATGACCAGATCTCATGAGAACTCACTATCATGAAGACAGCAGCAAACCATGAGGGATTCGTTGCCATGATCCAAACATTTCTCACAAGACCCATCTTCATAACTGGGGATTGTAGTTCAACATGAGATTTGGGCAGGAACAAATATCCAAACTACATCAGACTGTAATTCCAAAAAGTTAAGATATGAGACAAAACTTTATTAATTTACATATTGATAATTTTAAAAGAGAGAGATGATAGATAGAGGCAGAGTCAGAATGAGATGACATTATTTGACCATTTACTAGGTGCTTAGCTCTCTACATAAATTAGCTCATGTAATCCATACAACTCCCATATGAGGTAAATAACAATGACCATAATTTTTCCATTTTAAAATAAGAAAACAGATCATTAGATAAGTAAAATCACTGAAAAGTCACACAACTAGTGGAGATGGAATATGAAATTATTGTTTTCTGACTTTGAGAGTTATCACCACTGTGCCACTGTTTCTCAAACTGCAGAGTTTCTGTTATCTCTGGGGATCCACCAATGTATTTTCAAAGTCTAAGAGTCCTCTATGAGAGTAAGGTTTGTATTTTTATTTTGTTGATAATTTAGAATAGAGTCAATACAAGTATATTTTGAATCATTTGAATAACCCTCTTGTAATTGAAACTGCTGTATGATTTCATTGATTTCAGGATTCATGTTTACAGTTGTTTAGTGACAGAATTAACACCAAAAGATCACATAAATTGACAATTTTTAAATTTTATTGTGATTCTTAAAAAACTGAGACATCTAAAGATATATTTTTAGGCGTTCTTGAGTTCTCAAGTATGAGAAACACTATGTTATAATTTTCCATCATTTATTTACTAATTCATTAAATATTAAGAACTTATAATGTGCTAGATGTCTCAAAAAACAAACCAAGTAAACAAAGTGTTTAAAGCAGAAGTGGGTAATCGGCTATGTCAAATGCTGCTGATGGGTAGAATGGGATGAGGACTAAGAACCGAACATCAAATTTAGTAACACGTAGATGAGGACTAAGAACTGAACATCAAATTTGGTAACATGTAGGTTATTAGTGACTTTAACAAGAGACTTTTTAATGGAGTGATGTGGAAAAATCTTTACTGGAGTAGATGGAGGAGTCAATGGTGATGTAGGCAAGTAAAAACAAAACTCTTTTAAAGACTTTTGTTCTTTTTTTAAAGAATATGTTTTGTTGTGCATATTTAGGGTATACAATATGTTTGTTATGGGATATATATAGATAGAAGGTTACATAGTGAAGCAAATTAGCATATCCATTATCTCACATTGTTACCCGTTTTGTTTATGTTGCATGAGCAGATAAAATCTACTCATTTAGCATAAATCCCATATTATAATATAATTTTGTTACTTATAGTCCTTGTGTTGTACATTAGATCTCTAGACTTGTTCATCCTACATAGCCATTCTCTGCCCTCAACACCACCATCCCTGGTAACTGGTTTTTTTTTTTTTTATCTCTATATATTTGAAGTTTTAAAAGATTCCACATGTAAGTGAGATTATGCAGTATTTTTCTTTCTGTGTCTAGCTTAGCTTATTTCACTTAGCATAATGTCCTCCAGGCTCATCTGTGTTGTGGAAACATCTTGTTCCTTTTTAGAGCTGAATAATATCCCTTTGTATATACTTAACAGCAGTTTCTTTATCCATTTGTTAAATGATGAATATTTAGATTGCTTTCATATCTTGCCCATTGTGGCTAGTGCTGCAACAAACATGAAATTGCAGATATTTTTATGAGGTGGTGGTTTCATTTTCTTTGAGTAGGTGCCGAAATGACAGATTGCTGGGTCATATGATAGTTCTCTTTTCAGTTTTTTAAGGAACCTTCATAATGTTTTCCATGATGGCTGTACTAATCTACATTTGCACCAACAGTGTACAAGAGTTCTCTTTTATCCACAGTCTTGCCAACATTTGTTAACTTTTGACTTTTTGATAATAGCCATCCTAACAGGTGTGAGGTGATATATCATTATGGTTTTGATTTCATTTCCCTTATGATTAATGACGTTGAGCACTTTTTTCATATAACTGTTGGCCATTTTTTCTGTCTTCTTTGGAGAAATATCTATTCAGGTCTTTTGTTCATTAAAAAATTAAGTTATTTGTTTTTCCACCATTGAGTTCTTGGAGTTCTTTATGAATTTTGGCTATGTAACACCCTTATCAGATAAATGGTCTGCAATTTTTTTCTCAATCAATAGACTGATGTTTCATTTTGTTTATTGTTTCCCTTGCTGTGCACAAAGTTTTTAGTTTGATGTAGTCCCATTTATTTTTGCCTTAATGGCCTGAGCTTTTGGTGTAATATCCAAAAATCGTTGTCAAGGCCAACGTCCAGGAGCTTTTTTCATATGTTTTCTTGTAGGAGTTTTATAGTTTCTGATCTTATATTTAGGTCTTTTATCTATTTTTAGTTGATTTTTGTGTATGGCACAAGATAAGGGTGCAATTTTATACTTTTTCATGTGGAAATCCAGTTTTCCCAGCACCATTTATTGAAGAGATGATCCTTTCCTTATTGTGTCCTCTTGATGCCCTTGTGAAAAATTAGTTGACCACATGTGTTTGGGTTTATTTCTGGGCCCTCTGTACTGTTCCACTAGTCTGTATGTCTGTTTTTATGCCAGTTTCATACTGTTCTGATTGCTATAGGTTTGCAGTATAATTTAAATTAGGAGGTATGATGCCTCCAACTTTGCTTTTCTTTCTCAGAATTGTTTTGGCTATTTGGAGTCTTTTATGGCTCTATACAAATTTTAGAATTTTTTTTTAATTTTTGTGAAGAATGACTGGGATTCTGATAGGGACTTCATTGAATCTGTGTATTACTTTTGGTAATATGGACATTTTAATAATAATAATCATTCTGAGCTCTGAGCACAAAGTATATTTCAATTTATTTTACATCCTTGATTAAACCTAGGTATTTTTGATGCAATTATAAATGGAATTATTTTCTTTATTTCTTTTTTCTGTTAGATTGTTATTTGTATATAAAAATGCTACAGATTTTTGTATTTCAATTTTGTATTCTGCAATATTATTGAAGTCATGATTAGTTCTAACAGTTTTTCTTGTGCAATCTTTGGAGTTTTTTTAAATATAGGATTATATGATCTGCAAATACAGGTAGTTTTACTTTTTGGTTTCTAATTTAGATACCTTTTATTTCTTTTTCTTCTTTGCTATTGCAAGTACTTTCAGTACTATGTTGAATAGAATTGGTGAGTGTGGGCGTTCTTTTGTTGTACCATATCTTAGTGGAAAAGCTTTCAGTTTTCCCCCATTGGTTGTAATGTCAGCTGTTGGTTTTTCATAAGTGACCTTTATCATGTTGAGGAAATCTTCTATACCTAATCTGTTGAGAGCTTTTATCAAGAAAAGATGTTGGACTTTGCCAAATGCTTTCTTTATGTCAATTGAGATAATCATGTGATTTCTATATTCCATCCCATTAATGTGGTGTATCACATTGATTGATTTGTGCATGTTAAATGAGACTTGCAAGCCATCAATAAATCCCAGTTGGGATTTATTTTTTTATGAGGTGGATTTTGTGAGCTAATATTTTTTATGAAGTGGATTGGTCAGCTAATATTTTTTATGAGGTGGATTTTGTCAGCTAATATTTTATTGAGGATTTGTGTTATTATTGCTCATTAGAGAAATTTGCCTGTAATGCTTACTTTTTTAAATTATGTCTTTTTTCAGCTGCAGTATCAAGGTGATGCTGGCCTTATGAAATGTGTTTGGTAGTATTTCCTCCAGCTCTATTTTTTGAAAGAGTTAAAGAAATATTGGTATTAACTTTGCTTTGAATGTTTGATAGAATTCAGCTGTGAAGCCACACTTGCTTCTTTTAAAATTCTCTTTGTGTTTGATTTTTGACAGTTTGCTTATTGTGTATTTCAGAGGGAACCTCTTTGAGCTGAATCTATTTGGAAACTTTTTAGCTTCATGGATCTAAATATTCGTATCTCTCTTGAGACTTAAGAAGCTTTCAGCAATTATTTTATTAAATAAGCATTCTGTCCATTTCTCTGTCTCTTTTCCTCTGAAATCCCCATAATGCAAATACTTGTTTACTTAATGGTGCCTCATAAGTCGCATAGGATGTCCTCACATTTGTTTCATCCTTTTTTCCTGACTGAGTCATTTCAAGAGGCCTGTCTTCAAGTTCATAGATTTTTTTTCCTTTGGCTTCACCCAGTCTGCTTCTGAAGCTCTCAGTTGTATTTCTTATTTTATTGATTGAATTTTTCAGCTTCAAGATTTCTGGGTTTTCTTTTAGTGATATATATCCCTTTGTTGAATTTCTCATTCAGATCATGAATTGTCTTTCCGATTTCAGTAAATTGTCTATGTGTATTCTCTTGTGTCTTGTTGAGTTTCCTCAAGATTATTATTTTGAATTCTTTTTTCGGGCAATTCATACATTTCCATTTCTTTGAGTTACTGGAGAATTATCATGTTCATTTGGTGGTGTCATGTTTTCTTGCCTTTTTACATTTCTGATGTCCTTGCATTAATATCTCTGCATCTGGTGGTGTAGTGGCCTCTTCCAAATTTTACAAAGTGGCTTTCATAGGGGAAGATTTTCACCTGCAAATGGTCCTGAAGGTGCTGCTTGGGTATGGTGTGGTGGCTCTGGTTTCATGTGTGTGCAGTGGTGTAGCCTCTGTGCAGCTTTTTCAATTGTGACAACCATTAGTGATAACTGCATGTGCTTAGTATTCTAGGCTGCAGCAGTGCCAGTAGCTGTGTAGATTATTAAGGCCAGGGTTTTAGGGATGTTTTTTCTTGTATTCCTTACAGATGGGAGATTTAGCTGAGGAAATCTCTTTTGGAATTGGGTCTGACATGACTCATAGGCAGCCATGGTGCACTGAGATCCATGGCACAGGTGTTCAGAGTGGCTGTGGAGCCATATTTCTGGGCTCAGTTTCTTGGAAAACTTCCTGGAACTTGAAGCATAGGTTTACTCTCCAAGACACAAGTGGGTGCAGTTCTTCTACTAGCCAGGATCTGTTGCTCTGAGGCAAACCTCAGAAATTTAGGCTCAAATGGTGAGAAAGTGCTGTGATTCTAATCTTGTGGGAACAAGTCACACTACTGGCATGGCTCTGAGGATGAAGAGGGGTCCAGAGGCTTGGGCCATTAGGAGCAGGTCACAGCTGCAATTCAGAACCGAGAACCAACAGGGCAATGCAGCAGCTCAGGCTCTTCCTGGGGGATGAGATACCACACAGTCGTGACTCTGGACCCTGGGATGATAGGGTACAGCAGTAGTTTAGGCTCTGTAAGATTAGGTTCAGCAGAAGCAAGAACACAGAAATGGCAATATGCTGATGTGCCTTGGGCCCTAGGGGGCAGAAAGCAGTGAAGCAATAATCTCACTTCCCAGAGGGACAGAGTGCCTCAGCAGCTCAAATTGTGGGGGACTAGTCCAGTTCTACGTAGGCAGGATACTGTGGCTATTTGGTCTGAAGGGTGGGGGGCACATCTCAGCCAAGGCTTTGATTCCCTAGGACACAAGTGTGCCATGGTCTCTTAGCCTCAGAAAGCGCCAGTGTGCCAAAGGCCTGAGGTTCCCAGGGCGACAGGGTGCTGCTTTGGCTATGGTGCAGGAGGTTCAACTGCCCTTGTAGTTCAAGGCTCCAGATCCCTGGAGGTGGTGCAGAACTTCACCTCAGCCCTAAGAGCAGGATGCACCAGAGACTGGAAAGAAGGTTGGAGTGGCTCTGCTGTTGCTTGGTCCCAGGGTGTAGGGCATAGAAGCAGCTCTACTTGGGGATGACTAGTGCACAACTGGGTGGACATGATGCAGTGGTGGCTGAGCCTGTGGGATGGAGGGACATAATGGCTACTCACCCCTGTAATGTATATACTCTGACAGTGGCTCTGGTTCCAAGATGGGGTAGAGCAATAGCAACATGGGGTATGAGATGGAAGCAGGTGAGGAAGAGTATTGGCTTCTTCTCTTGGGAAAGCTGTGTGTGGATTATGAAGAGCTCCCTCAGCTGGTCTCAGAGCCTCAGAGGACTTCAAGAGTTTCCAGTAGCTACAACTGAAGGTGGCTGTGGTGGCAATGGTGGCTGCTGGAATCCTCTTGCTTACCTTTTCCCTGCAGGAAGAAGACCCTCCTTGTTTTGAGCTGATCTGACTGGGGGAATGGAGTGAGAGAGGTGATGTTTCCTTTCTGTAAATGTGGCCATCCTGGGTTTTTTGCTCTTCAGGAATTCTGCTGTTTCTTTGCTGTTCTCTGGTGCTCTCTTTTTGTTATTTTGGTAAAAACATTATTGTTTATTTATTGTTTTCTGTTTTGTTTTTTGGGGGTATTAGGAGCATCTAGTTGGCCATGTTGCTCAAAAGTTTTGTTAAGAAGAGCAGAGAAATGGGGTAGTCAGCTGAAGAGTAACGTGTAAACTAGACAATAGTTCTTATAGATGAGAGATATTATAGCATGTTTGTATCATTATAGAAAAAATAAATAATGATGAATAAATTAATGATACGGGAAAAATAGCAGTTAATTGTCAAAGTTCTTTTGCAGGCATGGGGATACAAATCTGTTGCCAAATAGAGCAATTGATCTCAGATAGGAACAAAAATTTGAATAATAATGAAAACTACAATTTCTTCCAAATATACTACATGCAGGAAACTATTCTAAGGGTTATTAACTCATTTTATTCTCCTGACAACTTAATGAAGGAAACAGTCTTTTTCCAGTTTTCTATATTAAAAAAACTGAGGCACGGAGATGCTAAGTGATTTCTTCAAGGTCACACAGCTTGGAAGTAGAGAAATCTAGAAGTTGAAGTATTTGAACACATGTACAGGTAGTTTGGTAGATTTAATGTTGGAAAAATGACATTGATCTTGTCTGTGTGCTTCTATCTTCTTAATTAAATAAGAGGTAATGTGATCAGAAAGAGTGAAGACAAGAGAGCAGTATTAGAATTTTGAGGAGAGTAGAGGAGTTATAAAACATTTGTCTTGAAGAGAGGGGAAAAGAGAACGATGAAATAAATGTAACAGGATTTCGAAGACTGGTAATGGACATAATTATAAAGTTAGAGCAGCCAGTATGAATTTGTATTGTTTTCCAGCTATATTCCGCTGCTTGGTTCAGGTGTACACCAGGTACAAATGGGGGTTAACTAGATTTGGTGGTTTGTTAGGTGAGTAAGATAGACAGAAAAATGAGGCCTAAGTGATGGACCATGGAATCTAGCTGGGTAAGGTGATAAGTAACATTATGAAGTTGACAGACAGTGAAAATGTGGTAGAATCAATGGATTAGGGATTTTGATAGACTTGAAAAACATAAATCTAGCTCTCATACAGCTGCAACAAATTGTTAATATAGAAGAACCTCATCTCACTTTGAATTCTGGCCTCAATACAAGAGGTATTAGGTACCAAAATGATTGCAAGACAGATTGCCCTATGTAAATTGTTAGTGTCATGGTTCTTTCACTCTTGAATCTCCTGACTCGTTGAAGAATTGAAAAGGGAATAGAGAAAAAGAATAATTTATGAGGATTTTTTTGAGAGTTTTGTACTGCTATGAGTCCCCACATCCTCTTAATGGGGGAGAATTGTGAAGGTTCTACTTCTTCCCATAGAACTTACTAATGAGGCATCCACGGGACAACTTGTAGAGTTTTAGAGCTTAAAATATTTTCCCTACAGTTGGGAGAATACAGAGGACTAGTAATTTGCTCACTCATTAGAAAGCTAGAGAAAGCTATAGAAGCTGGATAGAGGTGACAATATTGGATTTGAGCAAATGATTCATAAACTTTTTTGTGGATCCAATGTTGGCCACATGGAAAAGTTAGAAGTAGGTCACCTTGGATGTCTTTGATAGGGTTTCCTAGTGTAGTGGCCATGAGAATTTCAGCAGCAAAGACCTAGAAGTGAATGTGGGAGTCATATAAACTGTGGAAGAGTTCACCAACCATTAATGGAGATATATGCCTGTCATCTTATCAAGAGAATCGCAGGAGAGATGTTCTAAAGGACCCAAAAAAGCTTTGAAATAAAAGAGTTAGCTTTAAATATCAGTTTGCTCCAGAGAATACAAAGCCAGTCTGGGACAGAATAAGTCCAATTGAGACTCATTTATCTTCATACCTATCTCTTCTTTCAACCACTGTGAACCTGGATGAGTCAGAAATTTGCTAGCAAACGGAATGGATAGAGTAAAAGGTGGAGAGGTTAAGCGCAAAGCAGAGAAATAGAATACAAGATAGCCATATATGCTTCCCATTAAAGGCTTCCAGCTTGAAGTAATCTTAAGCTGAGGAAGGGTAGATTTGAATAATTCAATTTCAGAGTTCAACTTGTGTTATATATTGAATATTCTTATTTTTCAATAAACTGAATTTGTGACTTAAAGTCATAACTAGACGATCTACTCCCCTAAGGATGATTGGAAAAGTTTGGGACTTGTAAGGTTTTTAAGGAAGGAAGAAGATTACTTCCTCTAAATAAATATTGAAGGGACAGGGGAAAATAAAATAATAATAAAGTTGTATTTTTATTACGCCGTGAGTTATGCTGACTCAATATACCAGTCATGTCATGACTAAATAAAAAAAATTTACATCTTATCTACAAACATAAGAACAAATCCAATAAAATTCGAATACCAACAGGAATATGACTTATGATGCTATTTTATTGAAATTAAATTAGATATGCAACTGAATACCTCAACAAGAGTTCATTTAAATTCATCTTGCCTATTTTGTTTTGAGCCCAAACATTTCAATTATTTTATTTTCATTAAATTTGTATAAATTTAGAGGGTACAAGAGCAGTTTTGTTACATGAATATATTGCATATTGGTAAAGCCGAAGCTTTTAGTGTAACCATCACCTAAATATTGTACATTGCACCCATAATGAAATTACTCATCTCATCTTCTCACTCCCCCACCCTTCCAAGTCTCCAATGTCTATTATTCTACACTCTATGTCCCTGTGTACACATTATTTAGCTCCCACTTATAAGTGAGAACATACAATATTTGACTTTCTGTTTCTGAGTTAGCCTCCAGTTTCATACACATTGCTTCAAAAAATATAATTGTGTTCCTATTTATGGCCGAGTAGTATTTCATGGTATGTGTGTGTATAATACTATCACATTTTCTTTATTCAATCATCCATTGATAGACATTTAGGTTGATTCCATATCTTCACTGTTGTGAATAGTGCCGCTATAAATGTATGTGTGTAGGTATCTTTTTGATATAATAATTTCTTTTCATTTGGGTGTATACTCAGTAGTGGAGTTGCTGGATAAAATGGTATTTATTTTTAGTTCTTTCAGAAATCTCTATACTGTTCTCCGTAAAGGTTGTACTATTTTGAATTCCCACAAAGAGCATATAGGAGATCCCTTTTCTACACATCCTCACCAACATGTTATTTTTGAGTTTTTAATAATAGCCCTTCTGACTGGTATAAGATGACATTTCATCATCGTTTAAATTTGCATTTCTCTGAATTTCAGTGATGTTGAGCATTTTTTATATGCTTGTTGGATATTTTATATGTCTTCTTTTGACAAACGTCTGTTCATATTCTTTGCCTACATTTTAATTGGATTATTCATTGAGTTGTTTGAATTCCTTGTAGATTCTGGATATTAGTTCTTTGTTGGATGCTTAGATTACAAATACTTTCTTCCGGTCTGCAGGTTTTCTGTTCACTCTGCTGATTGTTTCTTTTGTGGTTCAGAAGCTGTTTTGTTTAATTAAGTATCATTTGTCTATTTTTGTTTTATTTGCATTTTCTTTTGAAGTCTTAGTCATAAATTCTTTGCACAGGCCAATATACAGAAGAGCTTTTCCTAGGTTTTCTTCTAGGAATTTTATAGTTTTAGGTTTTACATTTAAGTCTTTAACTTGGCTTGAGTTAATTTTTGTATATAATGAGAGGTATAGGACCAGTTTCATTTTTCTGCATATGGCAATCCAATTTTCTCAGCACCATTTATTGAATAGAATGTTCTTTCTCAGTGCATGTTTCTGTCAACCTTGTCAAAGATCAGTTGGCTGTAGGCACGTGGCTTTATTTCTGGGTTCTCTATTTTGCTTCACTGATTTATGTACCTATTTTTATACTGATACGCTGCTGTTTTGGTTACAGTAGCCTTGTAGTAACGTAATTTGAAGTCAGGTAATATAATGCCTCCAGTATTGTTCTTTTTGCTTAGAATTGCTTTGGCTATTCAAGCTCTATTTGGTTCCATATAAATTTTAGGATTTTTTTCTAATTCTTTGAAAAATGTAATTGGTACTTTGATTGGAATTGCATTGACTCTTTAAATTGCTTTGGGTAGTATGGTCATTTTAACAATATTGATTCTTCTTATCCATGAACATAGGATGTTTCTCCATTTGTTTGTGTCATCTACAATTTCTTTCATCAGTATTTTTTAATATTCCTTGTAGAGATTTTTACCTTCTTGTTTAAATGTAACACGAGGTATTTTATATTTTTGCAGATATTACAGGTAGAATTGACTTATTGATTTTGTTCTCAGCTTAATTGTTGTTGATGTATAGAAATGCTGCATATTTTGGTACATTGATTTTATATCCTGAAAGTTTACTGAATTTATTTATGAAATCCTGGATTCTTTTGGAAAAGTCTCATGTTAATCTATTTTTGAGTTGCTATAAAGAAATACCTGAGACTGGGTAATTTTTAAAGAAATGAGATTTAATTGGTTTATGGTTCTACAGGCTGTACACAAAGCATAGTGGCAGCATCTGCTTCTGGTGAGGGCCTCAGGAAGCTTACAATCATGTTGGAAAGAAAAGGAAAGCCAGTATGTTAGGTGGTGAGAATGGGAGCAAGAGAAAAAAAGGGCAAGCCCCTGACTCCTTTAAACAACAAAATCTCATGTGAACTAACTGAGCAACTCACTTATCAGCAAGAGGATGGTGCTAAGCCATTCATGAATGATTTGCCTCCATGATCTAATTATCTTCCACAAGGCTTCACCTTCAATATTAAGAATCACATTTCAACATGAGACTTGGAGGGAACATCCAAACCATATCAAGTCTTTAGGGTTTTCTTGGTATAACATCATATCATCAGAATATAGAGATAGTCCTCATTTCCACTTTGGATGTCTTTTATTTCTTTCTCTTGCTGGGTTGCTTTTGCTAGAACTTCCAATACTGTGTTGAATAAGAGTGATGAAAATGGATATCCTTGTCTTGTTCCAGTTGTTAGGGGGGATGTTTTCAGCTTTTTCCCATTCAGTATGATGTGTCTGTGGATTTGTCATATATGGTCTTTACACAAGATCTTTAGAGACAAAAATGAACAATAATGCACCCACAAACTAGAAAACCTAAAGTAAATAAATTCTTGGAAATGTATAAACTCCCATGATTGAACCAAGAAGAAATAGAAATCCTGAACAAAGTGATAAAATAGAATTAATCAGTAAGATGATTTTTTCCAACAAAATAAAAAGCCCAGAATTAGATGGATCAACAGCCAAATTCTACCAAACATGCAAAGGGTAACTGGTACCAGTTCTCATGAAATTGCTCCAAAAAATAAAAAAGGTGAAATTCTCCCCAACTCAGTTATGAAGCCAGTATCACCCTGATACCAAAGCTGGACAAGAACAACAAAAAAGAAAACAGCAGACCAATATCCTTGATGAACACAGAAACAAAAATCCTCCACAAAATAATATCAAACTGAATCCAACAGCACATTGAAAAGATAATCCACTGTGATCATGTGTTTTATTCCAGGGAATGCAAGGACGCTTCAACACCCTGTAAATGATTAAAGAAACATCATTATAATATACTATGTGCACTCAGATTACTTTGCAAACATCTTTTTAATTTCTTGATTCACTTTAAGAAAATTTAAACTGGAATAGATATAGTTTATGTGAGAAAGTTGACATGGAACTCCTTCAGGATACCCACAGTCAAGGAAAGTTCTTTTCTGGTTTTAGTATTAGGGTGATACTGGCTTCATAGAATAATTTAGGAAGGATTTCTCTTCCTTTATCTTTTGGAATAGTTTCAGTAGGATTTTTACCAAATCTTCCTTGAAGTTCTTACAGAATTCAGCTGTGAATCCATCTTGTCCTGCACTTTCTTTTAGATGGCAATTGTTTTATTACCATTTCAATCCAACTGCTTGTTATTGGCCTGTTTATGGTTTTTATTTCTACCTGGTTTAAGGGTTACTCATTAAGTGTCTTAGAAAAATTTGATATCTAAGTGTGAGTAACACCAGTGTAAATGATTGAAGAAACATCATTATAATATACTATTTGCACTCAGATTACTTTGCAAACATCTTTTTAATTTCTTGATTCACTTTAAGAAAATTTAAACTGGAATAGATATAGTTTATGTGAGAAAGTTGACATGGAACTCCTTCAGGATACCCACAATCAAGGAAAGTTCATGTGCTAGAACAAACGATCAATTATTCAATGAGCATTTATATGTTTTAAGTTGAAATAAAACATTTAAGCCACTTTCTTTTTATTATTTCTCAATCTAATTCAGATTTTAAACAAATTTTTCAACTATCAATTCATCCCTTCTCAAACTGCATCAGATAACAGAATCTACTGTACTTTAGTAAAATTACAGTGTAATAATTGGAATGTTTGAGGTATATTCCTTCTATGACTAGTTTGTTGAGGGATTTTATCATGAAGGGATGCAAATTTTTTATCAAATTTTTTTTGCATCTATTGAGATAAATCACATTTATTGAATTGAGTATATATACATATATATATATATATATATATATATATATATATAGCGAGAGCGAGAGAGAGAAAGAGAGAGTTTATTAAGCATTAACTTACATGATCACAAGGTCCCACAATAGGCTGTCTACAAGCTGAGGAGCAAGGAGAGCCAGTCAGAGTCCCAAAACTGAAGAACTTGGAGTCTGATGTTCGAGGACAGGAAGCATCCAGCACAGCAGAAAGATGTAGACTGGGATACTAGGCCCATCTCCCTTTTTCACATTATTCTGCCTGCCTTATATTTGGTGGAAGCTAAGTAGATTGTGCCCACCAGATTAAGGGTGGATCTGCCTTCCTCAGCCCACTGACTCAAATGTTAATCTCTTTTAGCAACACCCAAACAGACACATCCAGGATTGATACTTTGTATCCCTCAATCCAATTGAGTTGACACTCACTATTAACCATCACAAGTCTGCCCCTTGTCAACATGAACCCATACACATCTCCTGAGATCATACAAAATCTCCAAATAAAGACGATAATAAAGTCATAATTAAGCCTAACATAATACAGCTATCCTTCGTACAACCGGAAATGCACCAATCCTCAACTCAAATACTACTACATAAAGTTAAAAATACTTAAATGTTGATATGAAGTCAATAAATCTTATGTCACATGATAAAGAAGAAGGAAATAAAATGAAGATATTTTCTTAGTACAAGTTTATGCATGTACAAATATGTTTGTAATAAAAGAAAGAAAAAATACTCATGACAATTACCGACCTATTTCTGCAGCTGGTCACGTGGTTGTAGCTGTCTGGTATTGATGACTACCTTCTACTACCCATTCTGTATTCCCTTTGCCTTCAGCAAGTACCTCAGCAGGTCCTGTTTTTTTTTTTTTTTTCCACTGGTGGAGTGAAGGAAACCTTCATTTCTGAAGGGTCTCCGTCATTTGTAGTCCTGCTGGATTGGGCTATTGTAGTTTCCCATTGACCTTAATCACAGGGCATGGTAATACTAAGAGACACCCTAACGGGTCTCCTGTATTCCATGAGTACTCTTCTTTACTTCTGTTGTGGAGTAGTGGACTGACTTCATCTTGATAGTCCGGGTCAATCACCCCAGTCAACACTATAACTCTCTTCTTAACCTGTTGACTTAAAGGTAGGAGGAACCCAAAGTGTCCAGGTGGCAATCTTAACTTCCAGTTTAATGGAATCATTGTTGTGTCTCCTTGGGCCAGCGTTCCTCCCTCTGGAACTAAGATCTCTAGGCCAGCAGAACATAATGTCAGGGGAACAGGAAGCAAAAATTTTGCTAGTGGATCACTAGGGGTGATGGTGAGTGGTGCCACTTCCACTTCCACCCCTTGATTTCTGGACCCATGAATCCTAGCTATGAGAGAAACAGTACCATATATTGGAGACTGATTCACAGCATACACAGCCTTCTGGAGAACATTGCCCCAGCCCTGCAAAGTATTGTCACCTAGTTGGTGTTGTAATTGTGACTTCAAGAGGCCATTCCACCATTATATCAATCCAGCTGCTTCAGGATGCTGGAGAACGTGGCAAGACCAGTGAATTCCATGAGCATGAGCCCACTGCCAAACTTCTTTAGCTGTAAAGTGAGTGCCTTCCTCAGAGGCAATGCTGTGCGGAATAGCAAACATGACAGTGGATAAGGCATTCTGTGAGTCCATGGATGGTAGTCTTGGCAGAAGCATTGCGTGCAGGAGAGGCAAACCTATAACCGGAGTAAGTGTCTATTCTAGTGAGGAAAAACCTCTGCCCTTTCCATGATGGAAGAGGTCCAATATAATCAACCTGCCACCAGGTGGATGGCTGATCACCCCAAGGAATGGTGCCATATCAAGACCTCAGTGTTGGTCTCTGCTGCTGGCAAATTGTGCACTCAGCAATGGCCATAACCAGGTCAGCCTTGGTGAGTTGAAGTCCATGTTGCTGAGTCTATGCATAACCTCCATCCCTGCCACCATGGCCACTTTGTTCAAGGGCCCATTGGGTGATGACAGGGCTGGCTGGGGAAAGAGGCTGAGTGGTGTCCACAGAAGGGGTCATCCTATCGATTTGATTATTAAACTCCTCCATTTAGATCACCCGTTTGTTAGTACTCACATGGGATACAAATGTCTTCACAATTTTTTACCACTCAGAGAGGTTCATCCACATACCCTTTCCCGAAAAGGATTTTCACAAATTTTCCAATCATGATTCTTCCAAGTCCCTGACCATCCAGCTAAACCATTGGCTACAGCCCATGAATTAATATATAATCACATATCTGTCCATTTCTCCTTCCATGCAAAGTGCAAAACCAGGTGCACTGCTTGAAGTTCTGCCCACTGGGAAGATTTCCCTTCACTGCTGCCTTTCAGTGATGTCCTAGAAAAGGGCTATGGTGCTGCAGCTCTCCATTTTCAGGTGGTGCCTACATATCATGCAGAACCATCTGTGAACCAGGCCCTAATCATCTCTTCCTCTGTCAACTAATCATAGGGAACTCCCCATGAGGCCATTGGTGCAGGCTGAAGGAGAGAAGGCAGGGTGGCAGGAGTGGAGACCATGGGTATTTGGGCCACTTTCTCATGTAACTTACTTGTGCCTTCAGGACCTGCTCGAGCTCAATCAGGTATATACCACTTCCATTTGATGATGGAATGCTGCTGTGCATGACCCACTTTATGGCTAGATGGGTCAGAAAGCACCCAGTTCCTGACAGTTAGTTCAGGTCGCCTGGTGACTTGATGACCCATAGTCAAAAGTTCAGTTTCCACCAAAGCCCAGAAACAGGCTAATAGCTGTCTCTCAAAAGGAAAGTAGTTATCTGCAGAAGATGGCAGGGCCTTGCTCCAAAATCCTAGAGGCCTCTGCTGTGATTCACCTCTGGGAGCCTGGCAGAGGCTCCAAACAGCATTCCTATCTGCCACTGTCACCCCAAGCACCATTGGATCTGCTGGGTCATATGGCCCAAGTGGCAGAGCAGCTTGCATATCAGCCTGGATCTGTTGCAGAGCCTTCTCCTCTTCTGGACCCCACTCAAAACTGGCAGCCTTTTGGGTAACTCGATAACTGGGCCAGAGTAACACACCCAGATGAGGAATGTGTTGCTTCTAAAATCCAAATAGGCCCACCAGGCATTGTGCCTCTTTCTGGTTGTAGGAGAGGCCAAATGCATCAACTTATCCTTTACCTTAGAAAGAATATCTCAGCAGGCCCCACACCACTGGACCCCTACAAATTTTACTGAGGTAGAAGTTCCCTGAATTTTAGTCAGATTTATTTCTTATCTTCTGGCATGCAAATATCTCACCAATAAGTCCAGTGTGTTTGCTACTTCTTGCTCCCTGGATCCAAACAGCATAATGCATCAATGTAATGGACCAGTGTGATATCTCATGGAAGTGAAAAGCAATCAAAGTCTTTCTAAATAAGATTATGACACAAAGCCAGAGAGTTGATATATCCCTGAGACAAGACAGAAAAGGTATATTGCTGGCCTTGCCAGCTGAAGGCAAATTGCTTCTGGTGGGCCTTATGAACAGGAATGGAAGAAGAGACATTTGCCAAGTCAATGGCTGCATACCAAGTACCAAGAGATGTGTTAAATTACTTAACATATCATCATAAAAAAATCATTCAAAAAATCAGTGAATCTAGGAGCTGGTTTTTTGAAAAGATTAACAAAGTAGATAGACCACTAGCCAGAACAATAAAGAAGAAAAGAGAGAAAAATCAAATAGACACAATAAAAAAAGATAAAAGGGATATTACCACTGATCCCACAGAAATACAAACTACCATCAGAGAATACTACAAACACCTCTATGCAAATAAACAAGAAAATCTAGAAGAGATGGAAAAATTCCTGGACACATACATCCTCGCAAGACTAAACGAGGAAGACGCTGAATCCCTGAATAGACAAATACCAAGTTATAAAATTGAAGCAGTAATTAATAGCCTACCAACGAAAAAAAGCCCAGGACCACAAAGATTCACAGCCGAATTCTACCAGAGGTACAAAGAGGAGCTGGTGACATTCCTTCTGAAACTATTCCAAACATCAGGAAAAGAGGGAATCCTCCCTAACTCATTTTATGAGGCCAGCATCATCCTCATTCCAGATAAGGCAAAGACACAACAAAAAAAGAAAATTTCAGGCCAATATCTCTGATGAACATCAATGTGAAAATCCTCAATAAAATAAAATACTGGCAAACTGAATCCTGCAAACTGAATCCAGCAGCATATCAAAAAGCTTATCCACCATGATCAAGTTGGCCTCAACCCTGGGATGCAAGACTGGTTCAACATATGTAAAACAATGAACATAATCCATCACATAAACAGAACCAGTGACAAAAACCACGTGATTATCTCAATAGATGCAGAAAAGGCCTTCAATAAAATTCAACACCCCTTTAGGCTAAAAACTCTCAATAAACTAGGTATTGACAGAACATATCTCAAAATAATAAGAGTTATTTATGACAAATCCATAGCCAGTATCATACTGAATAGGCAAAAGCTGGAAGAATTTCCTTTGAAAACTGGCACAAGACAAGGATGCCCTCTCTCTCAACTCCTATTCAACAACATATTGGAAGTTCTGGCCAGAGAAATCAGGGAAGAGAAAGAAGTAAAGGTTATTCAAATAGGAAGAGAGGAAGTCAAATTTTCTCTCTTTTCAAATGACATGATTGTATATTTAGAAAGCCCCATCGTCTTAGCCCCAAAACTCTTAAGTTGATAAGCAACTTAGAAAGCCCCATCGTCTTAGCCCCAAAACTCTTAAGTTGATAAGCAACTTCAGCAAAGTCTCAGGGTACAAAATCAATGTGAAAAAAATCACAAGGATTACTGTACATCAGTAATAGACAAACAGAGAGCCAAATCATGAGTAAACTACCACTCACAATTGCTACAAAGAAAATAAAATACCTAGGAATACAACTTACAAGGGATGTGAAGGACCTCTTCAAGGAGAACTACAAACCACTGCTCAAGAAAGTAAGAGAGGATACAAACAAATAGAAAAACGTTCCATGTTCATGGATAGGAAGAATCATTATCATGAAAATGGCCATACTGCCTAAAGCAATTTATAGATTCAATGTCATTTCCATCAAGCTACCGTTGACTTTCTTCACAAAACTAGAAAACACTACCTGACTTCAAACTATACTACAAGGCTACAGTAACCAAAACAGCATGGTACTGGTACCAAAACAGAGATATAGACCAATGGATCAGAACAGAGCCCTCAGAAATAATGCCACATATCTACAACTATCTGATCTTTGACAAATCTGACAAAAACAAGAAATGGGGAAAGGATTCCCTATTTAATAAATGGTGCTGGGAAAACTGGCTAGCCATATGTAGAAAGCTGAAACTGGATCCCTTCCTTACACTTTATACAAAAATTAATTCAAGATGGATTAAAGATTTAACTGTTAGACCCAAAATCATAAAAACCCTAGAAGAAAACCTAAGCAATACCATTCAGGATATAGGCATGGGCAAGGACTTCATGTCTAAAACACCAAAAGCAATGGCAACAAAAGCCAAAATTGACAAATGGGATCTAATTAAACTAAAGAGCTTCTGCACAGCAAAAGAAACTACCATCAGAGTGAACAGGCAACCTACAGAATGGGAGAAAATTTTTGCAATCTACTCAGCTGACAAAGGACTAATATCCAGACCTCTATAATGAACTCAAACAAATTTACAAGAAAAAAACAAACAACCCCATCAACAAGTGGGCAAAGGATATGAACAGACACTTCTCCTGACCTTGTGATCTGCCCGCCTTGGCCTCCTAAAGTGCTGGGATTACAAGCGTGAGCCACCGCACCCGGCCAACACTTCTCAAAAGAAGACATTTATGCAGCCAAAAGACACATGAAGAAATGCTCATCATCACTGGCCATCAGAGAAATGCAAATCAAAACCACAATGAGATATCATCTCACACCAGTTAGAATGGTGATCGTTAAAAAGTCAGGAAACAACAGGTGCTGGAGAGGATGTGGAGAAATAGGAACACTTTTACACTGTTGGTGGGACTGTAAACTAGTTCAACCATTGTGGAAGGCAGTGTGGTGATTCCTCAGGGATCTAGAACTAGAAATACCATTTGACCCAGCCATCCCATTACTGGGTATATACCCAGAGGAGTATAAATCGTGCTGCTGTAAAGACACATGCACACGTATGTTTATTGTGGCACTATTCACAATAGCAAAGACTTGGAACCAACCCAAATGTCCAACAATGATAGACTGGATTAAGAAAATGTGGCACACATACACCATGGAATACTATGAAGCCATAAAAAATGATGAGTTCATGTCCTTTATAGGGACATGGATGAAGCTGGAAACCATCATTCTCAGCAAACTATCGCAAGGACAAAAAACCAAACACTGCGTGTTCTCACTCATAGGTGGGAATTGAACAATGAGAACACATGGACACAGGAAGGGGAACATCACACACCGGGGCCTGTTGTGGGGTGGGGGGAGGGGAGAGGGATAGCATTAGGAGATATACCTAATGTTAAATGACAAGTTAATGGGTGCAGCACACCAATATGGCACATGTATATATATGTAACAAACCTGCACATTGTGCACATGTACCCTAAAACTTAAAGTATAATAAAAAAAACAAAAGAATAAATTTCATATGGAACCAACAAAGAGCCCCCATTGCCAAGACAATCCTAAGCTAAAAAAAAAAAAAAAAAAAAAAAGCTGGAGGCATCATGCTACCTGACTGCAAACTATACTACAAGGCTACAGTAACCAAAACAGCATGGTACTGATACTATAACAGATATATGGACCCATAGAACAGAACAGAGGCCTCAGAAATAATACCACACATCTACGCCCATACGATCTTTGACAAACCTAACAAAAACATGCAAGAAGGAAAGGATTACCTCTTTAATAAATGATTCTGGGAAAACTGGGTAGTCATATGCAGAAAACAAACTGGACACCTTCCTTACACCTTATACAAAAATTAACTCAAGATGGATTAAAGTCTTAAGTGTAAAACATAAAACCATAAAAACCCTAGAAGAAAACCTAGGCAATACCATTCGGGACATAGGCATGGGCAAAGACTTCATGACTAAAACACTAAAAGCAATGGCAACTAAAGCCAAAATTGACAAATGGGATCTAATTAAACTAAAGAGCTTCTGCTCAGTTAAGAAAACTCTCATCAGAGTGAACATGCAACCTACAGAATGGGAGAGGATTTTTGCAAGCTACCCATCTGACAAAGGTCTAATATCCAGAATCTACAAGGAAACAAATTTACAAGAAAAAAAAGCAAAAAACCTCATCAAAAGTGGGCAAAGGCTATGAACAGACAATTCTCAAAAGAAAACATTTATGTGGCCAACAAACATATTAAAAAAAGCTCTTTATCACTGGTCATTAAAGGAATGCATATCAAAATCACAGTGAGATATTATCTCATGCCAGTTAGAATGGCAATTATTAAAAAGTCAGGAAGCAACAAATGCTTGTGAGGCTGTGGAGAAATAGAAACAGTTTTACACTGTTGGTGGGAGTGTGAATTAGTTCAACCATTGTGGAAGACAGTGTGGCAATTCCTCAAGGATCTAGAACCAGTAATGCCATTCGACCCAGCAATCCCATTACTAAGTATATACCCAAAGGATTATAAATCATTCTACTGTAAAGACACATGCACATGTATGTTTATTGTGGCACTATTCACAATTACAAACACTTGGAACCAACCCAAATGCCCATCAATAATAGATTGGATAAAGAAAATGTGGCACATATACAATATGGAATATTATGCAGCCATAAAAAAGAATGAGTCCTTGTCCTTTGCAGGGACATAGATGAAGCTGGAAGCCATCATTTTCAGCAAACTAACACAGGAACAGAAAACCAAATACTGCATGTTCTCACTCATAAGTGGGAGTTGAACAATGAGAACACATGGACACAGGGAGAGGAACGTCACACACTGGTGCCTGTCAGGGGTGGGTACCAAAAGGAGGGAGAGCATTAGGCCAAATACCTAATGCATGCGGGGCTTAAAATCTAGATCATGTGTTGATAGGTGCAGCAAACCACCATGGCACATGTAGACCTATGTAACAAACCTGCACTTTGTGCCCATGTACCCCAAAACTCATAGTAAAAAAAAAAGACATTTGCAGGATCACAGGATCATGGTGGACAAGTGGGGAAACTGAAGGCCTAGATTATAGGAGAAGATTTTGATCTTACCTGGAGCTGAGTCAATTTAGAGAGCCGAGTGTAATCCTGGGGTAGAGGAAGCAGTTGGAAACACCTGTAAGCTCACTGGGTCCCCTAGCAAGTCATTTTAGCCTGGCCTCACAGGGATCCTTTGGCAGGGCAGCCAGAGGCTTTGGGAAAAGGTCATAGAGAAAAGGAAATCTCCAGCTGAACTTTAACAATTTGAACTGATTGAGAAGCCTCCTTGCCAGAACTCAAGGGATGAAATGAATCCAATGTGCAGAATCCACAGGTGGGGGAAGAAAGAAAGGCATATTTGCTTTCACAACTGGGAGGCTGGTGGCATGGGGCAAGCTCTCAGCCCTGCTTGCCCACTGTCTAGAGACAGATTTGGTGCTGTTGTGGAGGGCACGATGTGAGTAAGGCTGATCCTTTCAGATTGCATAAGAGCTGGATGAAGACTGTGACTGCTGGCTTTCCCCCACTTCCCTGACAACGTGCATAACACATCAGAAGCAGACATAATCCTCCTTAGGAACATAATTTTATTGACCTGGGTACCACACCCCCATCCCCCATAGAAGCCGCAGCAAGTCCTGTCAAAGGAGCGTCTGAGCTCAGAAATGCCTAGCTCCTCTCCCACCCAATGGTCCTTCCCTGCTCACCGTGGTAACTAAAGACAAAGGATATATGCTCTTGGGAGTTCTAGGGCCCCACTCACCACCTGTTCCTCAGCATACTACTACAGCTGATGCTTTCTGGAAAGCGCCACCTTCTGGGAGGAGGCCAGCTGGCACAAAAATAGTGCATTAAACCACCAAAGCTAAGAACCCTCACAGAGTCCATTTCACCCCCCAGCCACATCCACCAGAACAAATGCTGGTACACATGACTGAGAGACCCATAGACAGTTCATATCACGGACTCTGTGCAGATAAACCCTAATACCTGCTCGAAGCCTTGTAGACTTGCTGGGTGGCTAGATCCACAAGAGAGATAAAAATCATGACAGTTCAACTTCCAGGAAGTCACATCAATAGGAAAAAGGGGAGAGTACTACATCAAGGGAATTCCTCATGGGACAAAAGAATCTGAACAAAAGCCTTCAGCCCTAGACTTTCCCTCTGACAGAGCCTACTCAAATGAGAAGGAACCAGAACACCAGCTCTGGTTACATGACAAAACAAGGTTCTTTAATACCCCCCAAAAACCACACTAGTTCACCAGCAATGGGTCCAAACCAAGAAGAAATCCCAGATTTACCTGAAAAAGATTTCAGAAGGTTCAATACTAAGCTAACTGAGGAGTCCCCAGTGAAAGGTAAAGCCAAATGTAAGGAAATTCACAAAATTATAAAAGAAGTGAAGGGAGAAATAGTCAAGGAAATAGATAGCATAAAGAAACAACAATCAAAACTTCAGGAAACATTGGACACACTTGTAAAAATGCAAAATGCTGTGGAAAGTCTCAGCAATAAAATTGAACATGTAGAAGAAAGAAATTCAGAGATCGAAGACAAGATCTTTGAATTAACCCAATCAAACATAGACAAAAAATGAAAATAAAAAATATATAAACAAAGCCTCCAAAAAATCTGGGATTATGTTAAATAACCAAACCTACGACTAATTGGTGTTCCCAAAAGCTAAGAGAAATCTAACAGTTTCAAAACCATATTTGAGGGAATAATAGAGGAAAATTTCCCCAGCCTTGCTGGAGACCTAGACATCCAAATACAACAAGCACAAAGAACACCTGGGAAATTCATTGCAAAAAGATCATTGCCTAGGCACATTGTCATCAGGTTATCTAAAGTTAAGACAAAGGAAATAATCTTTTTTTATTATTCTTATACTTTAAGTTCTGGGATACATGTGCAGAACTTGCAGGTTTGTTACATAGGTATGCACGTGCCATAATGGTTTTCTGCACCCATCAGCCAATCATCTACATTAGGTATCTCTCCTAATGTGATCCCTTCCCTATCCCCCATCCCACGACAGGCCTGGTGTGTGCTATTCCCCTCCCTGTGTCCATGTGTTCTACTTGTTCAACTCCCATTTATGAGTGAGAACTTGCGGTGTTTGGTTTTCTGTTCCTGTGTTAGTTTGCTGAGAATGATGGTTTTCAGTTTCATCTATGTCCCTGCAAAGGACATGAACTCATCCTTTTTTATGGCTGCATAGTATTCCATGGTGTATATGTACCAGTCTATCATTTAATCCAGTCTATCATTGATGGGCATTTGGGTTGGTTCCAAGTCTTTGCTATTGTGAACAGTGCTGCAATAAAGATACATGTGCATATGTCTTTATAGTGGAATGATTTATTATCTTTTGGGTATATACCCAGTAATGGGATTGCTGGGTCAAATGATATTTCTGGTTCTAGATCCTTGAGGAATTGCCACAGTCTTTCACAATGTTTGAACTAATTTACACTCCCACCAATAGTGTAAAAGCATTCCAATTTCTCCACATCCTCTACAGCATCTGTTGTTTCCTGACTTTTTAATGATCGCCATTCTAACTGGCATGAGATGATATCTCATTGTGGTTTTGATTTGCATTTCTCTAATGACCAGCGATAATGAGATTTTTTTCATGTTTTTTGGCTGCATAAATGTCTTCTTTTGAGAAGGGTCTGTTCATATCCTTTGCCCACTTTTTGATGGGGTTGTTTGTGGGGTTTTTTTTGTAAATTTGTTTAAGTTTCTTGCATATTCTGGATATTAGTTCTTTGTCAGATGAACAGATTGCAAAAATTTTCTCCCATTCTGTCGGTTGCCTGTTCACTCTGATGATAGTTTCTTTTGCTGTGCAGAAGCTCTTTAGTGTAATTAGATCCCATTTGTCATTTTCGGGTTTTGTTGCCATTGCTTTTGGTGTTTTAGTCACAAAGTCTCTGCCCATGCCTATGCCCTGAATGGTATTGCCTAGGTTTTCTTCTAGGGTTTTTATGGTTTTAGGTCTTACATTTAAGTCTTTAATTCACCTGGAGTTAATTTTTGTATAAAGTGTAAGGAAGGGATCCAGTTTCAGTTTTCTCCGTATGGTTAGCCAGTTTTCCCAACATAATTTATTAAATAAAAAATCCTTTCCCCATTTCTTGTTTTTGTCAGGTTTGACAAAGATCAGATAGTTGCAGGTGTGTGGTGTTATTTCTGAGGCCTCTGTTTTGTTCCATTGGTCTATATGTCTGTTTTGGTACCAGTATCATGCTGTTTTGGTTACTGTAGCCTTGTAGTATAGTTTGAAGTCAGGTAGCGTGATGCCTCCAGCTTTGTTCTTTTGGCTTAGGACTGTCTTGGATACAAGGGCCCTTTTTCAGTTCCACATGAAATTTAAAGTAGTTTTTTCTAATTCTGTGAAGAAATTCAGTGGTGGCTTGATGGGGTTAGCATTGAATGTATAAATTACTTTGGGCAGTATGGCCATTTTCACTATATTGATTCTTCCTATCCATGAGCATGGAATGTTTCTCCATTTGTTTGTGTCCTCTCTTATTTCTTTGAGCAGTGGCTTGTAGTTCTTGAAAAGATCCTTCATATCCCTTGTAAGTTGTATTCCTAGGTATTTTATTCTCTTTGCAGCAATTGTGAATGGGAGTTCACCCATTATTTGACTTTCTCTTAGTCTATTTTTGGTGTATAGGAATGTTTGTGATTTTTTCACATTGATTTTGTATCCTGAGACTTTCTGAAGATGATTATCAGCTTAAGGAGATTTTGGGCTGAGACTATGGGGTTTTCTAAATATACAATTATGTCATCTGAAAACAGAAAATTTGACTTCCTCTCTTCCTATTTGAATACCCTTTATTTCTTTCTCTTGCCTTATTGCCCTGGCCAGGTGTTAATATATCCAATATTATGTTGAATAAGAGTGGTGAGAGAGGGCATTCTTGTCTTGTGCCGATTTTCAAAGGGAATGCTTCCAGCTTTTGCCTATTCAGTATGATATTGGCTGTGGGTTTGTCAAATAGCTCTTATTATTTTGAGATACGTTCCATCAATACCTAGTTTTTTGAGAGTTTTTAACATGATGGGGTGTTGAATTATATCGAAGGCATTTTCTGAACCTATTGAGATAATCATGTGTTTTTTTGTCATTGGTTCTGTTTATGTGATAGATTATGTTTATTGATTTGCATATGTTCAACCAGCCTTGCATCCCAGGGATAAAACCACCTTGATCATGGTGGATAAGCTTTTGATGTGCTGGATTCAGTTTGCCAGTATTTTCTTGAAGATTTATGCATAGACGTTCATCAGGGATATTGGCCAAAATTTTTTTTTGTCATTGTTGTGTCTCTGCCAGGTTTTTGGTACCAGAATGATGCTGGCCTCATAAAATGAGTTAGAGAGAAGTCCCTCCTTTTGTATTGCTTGGAATAGTTTCAGAAGGAATGGTACCAGCTCCTCTTTGTATCTCTGATAGAATTTGGCTGTGAATCCGTCTGGTCCTGGGCCTTTATTGGTTGGTAGGCTATTAATTACTGCCTCAATTTCAGAACTTGTTATTGGTTTATTCAGGGATTCGACTTCTTCCTGGTTTAGTCTTCAGAGGTTGTATGTGTCCAGGAATTTATCCATTTCTAATTTTTCTAGTTATTTGTGTAGAGGTGTATGTAGCATTCTCTGATGTTAGTCTGTATTTCTGTGGGATCAGTGGTGACATTCCTTTTATCCTTTTTTATTGTGTCTATTTGACTCTTCTCTCTTTCTTCTTTATTAGTCTGGCTAGTGGTCTATTTTGTTGATTTTTTCAAAAACAAGCTCCTGGATTCATTGATTTTTTGAAGGGTTTTTGTTTTGTCTCTATCTCCTTCAGTTCTGCTCTGATCTTAGTTATTTATTGTCTTCTGCTAGCTTTTGAATTTGTTTGCTCTTGCTCTGCTGACTCTTCTCTAGTTCTTTTAATTGTGATGTTAGGGTGTCAATTTTAGATCTTTCATGCTTTCTGATGTGGGAATTTGGTGCTATACATTTCCCTCTACACACTGCTTTATTTGTGTCCCAGAGAGTCTAGTACATTTTGTCTTTGTTCTCATTGTTTTCAAATAACTTATTTATTTATGCCTTAATTTTATTTACCCAGTAGTCATTCAGGAGCAGGTTGTTCAGTTTCCATGTAGTTGTGTGATGTTGAGTGAGTTTCTTAATCCTGAGTTCTAATTTGATTGCACTGTGGTCTGAGAGACTATTTTTTATGATTTCCGTTCTTGTACATTTGCTGAGGAGTGTATTACTTCCAAATATGTGGTCAATTTTAGAATAAGTGCTATGTGTTGCTGAGAAGAATGTATATTCTGTTGATTTGGGGTGGAGAGCTCTGTAGGTGTCTATTACGTCTGCTTGGTTCAGAGCTGAGATCAAGTCCTAAATATCCTTGTTAACATTCTGTTTCATTGATCTGCCTAATATTGGCAGTAGGGTGTTAAAGTCTGTCACTGTTATTGTGTAGGAGTCTAAGTCTCTTTGTAGCTCTCTACAAACTTGCTTTAGAAATCTGGGTGCTCCTGTATTTGGTGCATATATATTTAGGATACTTAGCTCTTCTTGTTGCATTGATCCCTTTACCATTATGTAATGCCCTTCTTTGTCTTTTTTGATCTTTGTGGGTTTAAAGTCTGTTTTATCAGAGACTAGGAATTAAGATTACAACCTCTGCTTTTTTTTATTTTTTTGCTTTCCATTTGCTTGGTAAATATTTCTCCATCCCTTTATTTTGAGCCTATGTGTGTCTTTGTATGTGAGATGTCTTCTAATTGGAGCATTTAGCCCATTTACATTTAAGGTTAATATTACTATATGTGAATTTAATCCTGTCATTGTGATATTAGCTGGTTGTTTTGCCCATTAGTTGATGCAGTTTCTTCATAGTGTTGATGCTCTTTACAATTTGGTATGTTTTTGCAGTGACTGGCATCAGTGTTTTTTTTTTTCTACATTTAGTGCTTGCTTCAGGAGCTATTGTAAGGTGGGCTTGGTGGTGACAAAATCTCTCAGCATTTTCTTGTCTGAAAGGATTTTATTTCTTCCTCACTTATGAAGCTTAGTTTTGCTGGATATGAAATTCTGGATTGAAAATTCTTTTCTTTAAGAATGTTGAATATTGGCCCCCACTCTCTTCTGGCTTGTAGGGTTTCTGCAGAGAGATCCACTGTTAGTCTGATGGGCTTCCCTTTGTGGGTAACCTGACCTTTCTCTCTCGCTTCCCTTAACATTTTTTTTCTTCCTTTCAATCTTGGAGAATCTGACCCTTAGGTGTCTTGGGGTTGCTTTTCTCGAGGAGTATCTTTCTGGTGTTCTCTGTATTTCCTGAATTTGAATGTTGGCTTCTCTTTCTAGGTTGGGGAAGTTCTCCTGGATAACATCCTGAAGAGTGTTTTCCAACTTGGTTCCTTTCTCCTCATCACTTTCAAGGACTGCAATCAATTGTAGATTTGGTCTTTTCACATATTCCCATATTTCTTGGTGGCTTTGTTCTTTCCTTTTTCACTTTTTTTTCAGTAATCTTGTCTTCATGCTTTATTTCAGTAAGCTGATTTTCAACGTCTGATTTCCTTTCTTCCACTTGATCGATTCAGCTCTTGATACTTGTGTATGCTTCACGAAGTTCTCGTGCTGTGTTTTTCAGCTCCATCAGGTCATTTATGTTCTTCTCTAAGCTGGCTATTCTGGTTAGCAATTCCTCTAACCTTTTTTCATGGTCCTTAGCTTCCTTGCATTGGGTTAGAACATGCTCCTTTAGCTTGCAAGAGTTTTTATTACTCACCTTCTGAAACCTACTTCTGCCAATTACTCAAACTCATTCTCCATCCAGGTTTGTTCCCTTGCTGCCAAGGAGTTGTGATACCTTGGAGGAAAAAAGGCATTCTTGTTTTTGGAATTTTCAGCCTTTTTGTGCTAGTTTTTCCTCATCTTCATGGATGTATCTACCTTTGGTCTTTCATGTTGGTGACCTTCGGATGGGGTTTCTGTGTGTACATCCTTTTTGTTGATGTTGATGCTATTCCTTTCTGTTTGTTAGTTTTCCTTCTAACAGTCAGGCTCCTCTGCTGCAGGTCTGCTGGAGTTTGCTGGAGGTTCACTCCAGACCCTGTTTGTCTGGGTATCACCAGCAGAGGCTGCAGAGAAGCAAAGATGGCTGCCTGTTCCTTCCTCTGGAAGCTTCATCCCAGAGGGGCACTCACCAGATGCCAGCCAGAGCTCTTCTGTGTGAGGTGCCTGTTGACACCTGCTGGGAAATGTCTCCCAGTCAGGAGGCACAGGGGTCAGGGAGCCACTTGAGGAGGCATTCTGTTCCTTAGCAGAACTTGAGCACTGTACTGGGAGATCTGCTGCTGTCTTCAGAGCCAGCAGGGAGGAATGTTTAAGTCTGCTGAAGCTGCACCCACAACCGCCCCTTCCCCCAGGTGCTCTGTCCCAGAGAGATGGGAGTTTTATCTATAAGCCCCTGACCAGGGCTGCTGCCTTTCTTTCAGAGATGCCCTGCCCAGAGCAGAGGAATCTAGAGATGCAGTCTGGCTACAGTGGCTTTGTGAAGCTGCGGTGAGCTCTGCCCAGTCCTAAAAACCCAGCCAGCTTTGTTTACACTGTGAGGGGAAAACAGCCTACTTAAGCCTCAATAATGGTGGGTGCCCCTCTCCCCACCAAGCTTGAGTGTCCCAGGTCGACTTCAGACTGGTGTGCTGACAGGGAGAATTTCAAGCCAGTGGATTTTAGCTTGCTGGGCTCTGTGGGGTTGGGATCTGCTGAGCTAGACAACTTGCCTCCCTGGCTTTAGCCCCCTTTCCAGGGCAGTGAACAGTTCTGTCTTGCTGGCATTCCAGGTGCTACAGTGGTATGAAAAGAAAACTCATTCAGCTAGGTTGGAGTCTGCCCAAGCAGCCACCCAGTTTTGTGCTTGAAACCCAGGACCCTGGTGGCATAGGCACCCGAGGGAATCTTCTGGCCTGCAGGTTGTGAAGACCATGGGAAAAGCCTAGTATTTGGGCTGGAGTGCACTGTTTCTCAGGGCACAGTACCTCATGGCTTCCCTTGGCTAGTGGAGGAAGTTCCCCAACGCCTTGTGCTTCCCAGATGAGATGACACCACACCCTGCTTCAGCTCACCCTCCATGGGCTGCACCCACTGTCTAACCAGTCCCAGTGAGATAAGCCAGGTACCTCAGTTGGAAATGCAGAAATCTCCCACCTGCATTGATCTCATGGAAACTGCAGACCGGAGCTATTCCTATTCAACCATCTTGCCAGCAGTAAAGAATCTTAAGAGCTGTGAGACAAAAGCACCAGGAAACCTATAAAGAAAAACTTATCAGATTAACAGCAGATTTCTCAACAGAAACCCTACAAGCTAGAAAAAAAAATTGGGCCTATTTTCACCCTCCTAAAACAAAACAATTATCAGCCAAGAATCTTGTATCCAGTGAAACAAAGCATCATATATGCAGAAAAGACACAATCTTTTCAGACAAACAAATGCTGAGAGAATTTGTCACTACCAGGCCACAATTACAAGAACTGCTAAAAGAAGCTCTAAATCTTGAAACAAATCCTGGAAACACATCAAAACAGAACCTCTAAAGCATAAATCACACAAAACCTATAAAACAAAAAAAAAATTAAAAAGCAGAAACAATAAAAAAAAAACAAGCTATACAGGCAACAAATGCCATGATGAATGGAATAGTACCTCACATCTCAATACTAACATTGAATGTAAATGGCCTAAATGCTCTACTTAAAAGATACAGAACTGCAGAATGGATAGGAATTCACCAACCAACTATCTGCTTCCTTCAAGAGACTAACCTAACCCATAAGGACTCAAACAAACTTAAGGTAAAGGGGTGGAAAAATACATTAGATGCAAGCACGGTATAACCTAGATTGTCTTCCAGGGTTTTTAAAGTGTGGGGTTTTACATTTAAGTCTTTAATCCATCTTAGGTTGATATTTGTGTATGGTGTAAGAAAAACGTCCAACTTCAATCTTCTGCGTATGGCTAACCAGTCATCCCAGCACCATTTATTGAATAGGCAGTCCTTTCTTCATTGCTTGTTTTTGTCAGCTTTGTCGAAGATCAAATACTTCTAAGTGTGCAGCCTTATTTCTGGGCTTTCTATTATGTTCCATTGGTCTGTATGCCTGTTTTTGTACTAGTACCATGCCGTTTTGTTTACCATAGCCTTGTGTTATAGTTTGAAGTTAGGTATCGTCATACCTCTGGCTTTATTCTTTTTGATTAAGATTGCCTTGGCTCACAGGTATACGTATGTAACAAACATGTGCATCCTGCACATGTACCCCAAAACTTAAAATGAAAGTTGAAAAAAGAAAGGTTGCCTTGGCTATTGGGGTTCTTTTTTGTTCCATATGAATTTTAAAATAGTTGTTACTAGTTCTGTGAAGAATGTTGTTGGTGGTTTGTTAAGAATAGCATTGAATCTATAAATTGCTTTGGGCAGTATAGCCATTTTAATGATATTGATTCTTCATATTTATGAACATGGGATGTTTTTCCATTTGTTTGTGTCTTCTTTGATTTCTGTAAGCAGTATTTGTAATTCCCATTGTAGAGATTTTTTACCTCCCTGATTAGCTGTATTCATAGGTATTTTATTCTTTTTGTGGTAAATGTGAATAGAATTGCCTTTCTTATTTGGCTCTCGGTTTGGCTATTGTTGGTCTATAGGAATCCTAGTGATTTTTGTACATAGATTTTGTATCTTGCAAATTTGCTAAAGTTGTTTATCAGCTGGAGGAGCTTTGGGCCAAAACTATGGGGTTTTCTAGATATAGAATCATGTCATCTACGAACAGAAATAATTTGACTTCCTGTTTTCCTATTTGGATACCCTTTATTTCTTTCTCTTGTCTGATTGCTCTGGCTAAGACTTCCAATACTATGTTGAATAGGAGTGGTGAAAGAGGGCATCCTTGTCTTGTGCCGGTTTTCAAGAGGAATGCTTCCAGTTTTTGCCCATTCAGTATGACGTTGGCTGTGGGTTTGTCATAGATGGCTCCTATTATTTTGAGGTAAGTTTCTTCAATACCTGGTTTATTTAGAGTTTTTAACATGAAGTGGTCCTGAATTTTATCAAAAGCCTTTTCTGTGCCTATTGAGATAATCATGTGGTTTTTGTCTTTAGTTCTGTTTATGTGATGAATCTTATTTATTGATTTGCAGATGTTGAACCAACCTTCTATCCCGGGGATGAGGCCTGCTTGATCATGGTGCTTTAGCTTTTTGACATGCTTCTGAATGTTGTTTGCAAGAATTTTGTTAAGAACGTTTGCATCAAAAGGATATGAACAAACACTTCTCAAAAGAAGACATTTATGCAGCCATGCTACTATAAAGACACATGCACACGTATGTTTATTGTGGCACTATTCACAATAGCAAAGTCTTGGAACCAACCCAAATGTCCATCAGTGATAGACTGGATTAAGAAAATGTGGCACATATACACCATGGAATACTATGCAGCCATAAAAAAGGATGAGTTCATGTCCTTTGTAGGGACATGGATGAAGCTGGAAACCATCATTTTCAGCAAACTATCACAAGAACAAAAAAACAAACACCACATGTTCTCACTCATAGGTGGGAACTGAACAGTGAGAACTCATGGACACAAGAAGGGGAACATCACACACCGGGGCCTGTTGTGGGGCTGGGGGAGGGGGAAGGGGGGGAGGGATAGCATTAGAAGATATACCTAATGCTAAATGATGAGTTAATGGGTGCAGCACACCAACATGGCACATGTATACCTATGTAACAAACCTGTACATTGTGCACATATACCCTAGAACTTAAAATATAATAAAAAATAGGCCGGGCGCAGTGGCTCACGCTTGTAATCCCAGCACTTTGGGAGGCCGAGGCGGGCGAATCACGAGGTCAGGAGATCGAGACCACGGTGAAACCCCCTCTCTACTAAAAAATATAAAAAACTAGCCGGGCGTGGTGGCGGGCGCCTGTAGTCCCAGCTACTCGGAGAGGCTGAGGCAGGAGAATGGCGTGAACCCGGGAGGCGGAGCTTGCAGTGAGCTGAGATTGTACCACTGAACTCCAGCCTGGGTGACAGAGGGAGACTCCGTCTCAAAAAAAATAAAAAATAAAAAAATAAAAAAAATAAAAAATAATAATAATAAACAAATAAATAGGTAAATAAATAAATTTGTTAATGTTGGCAAGTTAAAAAAATAATAATAATCCTCAGCAAATTTAAAATAGTCATAATTATACCAAACATAGTATTGGACTGCTGAGTAATAACAATAGAAGTGAAGACTAAGACAATTTCTCAAAACAATGCAATTACATGAAAATTAAACAACATACTCCAGAATGATTTTTGCGGAAAGAACAAAATTAAGACACCAAATGTAATAGTTCTTTGAAATTAATGAGAACAAAGATACAACATTTCAGAATCTCTGGGACACAGCTAAGGCAGTTTTAACAGAGAAGTTCATAGCACTAAATGCCCACATCAAAAAGTTAGAAATATCCCAAATTAAAAACTTAAATTCACAACTGAAAGAATTAGAGAAGCAAGAACAAATTAACCCCCAAGCTAGCAGGATAAAAGAAATAACCAAAATCATAGCTACACTGAAGGATATCAAGACACAAAAAAACCCATTCAAAATATCAATGAATCCAGATTTTTTTTAAATAGTTTTTTTTTGAGATGGAGTGTCACTCTGTCACTCAGGCTGGAGTTCAGTGGCACGATCTCAGCTCACTACAAGCAGCAAGGCATTCAAGAGGTGACATGACTTATTCTGAAAGCATTCAGTTACATGCATTAACAAAGAGATGGTTGTATGTTTAAAAGGGAAGCAGGGCATAAAAGTTAGGAAAATTTGTAGCCCGACTATGAGGTAGAAAAGAAAAACTCATTTTCTGGAAAGGAATTCAAGCCTGCTGCAGAAAGTTGTGTAAGTAACAAGGAGCCAAATGTTAATAGCCAACACAATGGGGAAAATGTCCCAGGGCATGTCAGAGATCTTCACAGCAGCCCCTCCCATCACATGCCCAGAGGCCTAGGAGGGAAAAATGGTTTCATGGGCTGTGCCCAGAGCCTTGCTGCTCTGTGCAGCCCTGGAACATGGCACCCTGCATCTCAGCTGCTTCAGTTCCAGCTGTGGCTAAAAGGGGCCAAGGTACAGCTTAGGCAATTTTTTCAGAGAGTGCAAGCCACAGGCCCTGGTGGCTTCCATATGGTGTTGTGCCTTCAGGCATGCAGAAGACAAGAGATGAGGTTTGGGAACCTCTGCCTAGATTTCAGAGGATATATGGAAACACCTGGATCTCCAGGCAGAAATCTGATGCAGAGGTGGAGCCCTAATGGAAAACCTCTGCTAGGGCAGTAAGGAAGGAAAATATGGGGCTGGAGCACTCACACAGAGTCCTCACTGGGGCACTGCCTAGTAAAGGTGTGAAAAGAAGGCCACCATCCTCCCAACTCCAGAATGGTAGATCCACCAACAGCTTGCACCATGCACCTGGAAAAGCCCCATGCACTTAATGCCAGCCTGTAAAGGCAGCTGCAGGGACTGTAGTCTGCAAAGCCACAGGGGTGGAGCTGCCCAAAGCCATGGGAGCCTACCCCTTGCATCAGCATGCCCTGGATGTGAGACATGGAGTCAAAGGAAATTTTGGAGCTTTAAGATTTAATGACTGCCCGGCTGCATTTTGGACTTGCATGGGACCTCTCTAGCTCCTTAGTTTTTGGCCAAGTTCTTCCAATTGAAATGGGAACATTTATCTAATTCCTGTACTCTCAATGATTCTTAGAAGTAACTAACTTGCTTTTGATTTTACAGGCGCATAGGAACAAGTGACTTGCCTTGTCTCAGATGATACTTTAAACATGGACTTTCGAGTTAATGCTGGAATAAGGTAAAACGGGGGACTGCTGGGAAGGCATGATTGGTTTTGAAATATGAAAACAACATGAGATTTGGGAGTTCCACATGGCTGAAGAGGACTCACAATCATGGCGGAAGGTGGAGGAGGAGCAAATGCACATCTTACATGGTGGCAGGCAAGAAAGCGTGTGCAGGAGAACTTCCCTTTATAAAACCCTCAGATTGCCAGGCACGGTGGCTCACCCCTGTAATCCCAACAGTTTGGGAGGCCAAGGTGGGTGGATCACCTGTGGTCAGGAGTTCAAGACCAGCCTGGCCAACATGGCAAAACCCTGTCTCTGCTAAAAATACAAAAATTAGCCAGACATGGTGGTGGGCAGCTGTAATCCCAGCTACTCAGGAGGCTGAGGCAGGAGAATCACTTGAACCCAGGAGGCAGAGTTTGCAGTGAGCTGAGATCACACCATTGTACTCCAGCCTGGGCAACAAGAGTGAAACTCTGTCTTGAAAAAAAAATACCATCAGATCTCATGAGACTTATTCGCTATCACAAGAATAGCATGGGAAAAACCTGCCCCCATGATTCAGTTACCTCCCACAGGGTCTCTCCCATGACAGGTGGGATTATGGAAGCTAAAATTTCAGATGAGATTTGGGTGAGGACACAACCAAACCATACCACTATGTCTTTAGAAAATTTTTAAATTCATGTCTTAAATTTTTTAAAAAATTTTATGTTGTTTTCATCTTTCTCTGGCATCTTTTTCAGTAGCTTAATAATCAATCTTTTGAATTTTTTTTCTGGTATTTCAAAGATTTTGTCCTAGTTTAAATCCATTGCTGGAGAGCTAATATGATCTTTTGGGGGTGTTACAGAACCATTTTGCCATATTCCCTAAACTATTTTACTGGTTTCTTCTCATTTGGGTAAACTATTTTTTTCAGTTATTCTTGAATTTATTTTTTATTTCACTGTTTTTTTTTAATTTTTCCCCCCACCCTTAAGGATGTGACTTTAATATTTACAGTTTATTGTAGCCTAATTTGGCTCTTGGTGCTTTGAAGGGCAAAGACTGTATGAGTTCCTTGGTTAGAGAGAGTCTCTATAATGATTTCCACACACGCTGGTTCTAATAGCTCTGTGCTTGGTCTTTTATACGCAGAAATGTTGATGTTCACTGTCTCCTATAGTGTATACATGGCAGAGGTCTCTTGAAACATCTCTTTCTCCCATGGTGTGTATTTATTTATTTAGATATTCCTCAATATTTTATTTACTGGGTTGAATAGTTTAGGCTTCAGGCCAATAGTGGAAGTGTCCACAGTTATAAATTGGCTGTGGCTAAAGCAGGTGGGTAAATGCAATATCAAATGGTGGGAAGAGGTCCTGGTCTTGACAGAGGTGGCTGGGAAAGCTTTCAGTGAAATGCATTGAGTTCTTATCAGAGAGAATGGCCAGAGCTTCCTCACCTATTTTGACAAGCCAGCAGAGAAGCTATCCACCTCCCAGACACACTCCTGACCCCGTGCTGCAGCTATTCAAGTCATACAGGCATCTCTTTTATATGCAGAAATGTTGATGTTCCAAGTAGAGAAGAATTGTGATTTTACCTCTCATGCAAGCCTGCACCTGGAGGGTGCTCTTCCTGTGGGGTTGCAGTCACCTTGAAGTGTTCTAAAGAAGCTGTCTATAGGTGCACCCACACCAAGCTTTCATGGGAAAAGCCCCAGCTATGTCTGCAGTAGTAGATGAGGGGATACAGAAGTCCTGTTCTCCAAGACCCTTCAGGAGCACCAGGGATGCCTGACTGTTGGGATAAAGCTGCAGTCTTTCCCTGATAAGCCCAGCACTGCAACTATGCCTCTGCTGAAAGAAACCTTCCAGCAGCAGAAAGATCTGAGACTCAAGGCCCGCTGTCCAGGTTCTTTTTTCCCATGGGGTGTTCCCTTGATGTGGTAAACTTCCCTTTCTCCCTAGGAGTAGAATACCAGAGAGCCAGACTACTTTGAATGCTGTTTCTCCTTTGGGTCTGGTCACCCAGTGGTGTAGCTGCCACACTCCAGGCTGATGCTAGAGGATGTCTGCAAAGGATTCAGAGATGTTACATGTCCTCAAGTCTCCCAGTATCAGGTACCAGCACAAGCTCTAATGATAGTGGCAAGAAAGTGGTGTAGACTCTGTGAGATTCCTTGGTTACAGATAGCCTTAGTGTGTTGGCTTTCTCAAATACCACTTATAGAAGTAATTAACAAGTTACATGGACAGACTCAGTACCTCCTGTTTAGCCACGGTGGTGCAGGATATGGTAATAGCTAAGGTCATGTACAAGATTTCTCCTTCCTGGACTCAGTGCTATTCTACCTGGAGATGCTGTAATGGACTGTGTTGGCTGACCCTCAGCCAGGAGGTGAAGCTTTCAAAAGAGCAGTAGCTGTGGTAGTAGCAGTGGAATTTATGCTTGCCTTATGGTACCCAGGGGCAATACTCTGGTTTCTCAGGCGATAGGCAGGGCTATAAATCTCCCAAAAGTTTCTGTCCTTCATCTTAAGCTACCGGGGGTGGGGCCAGTGGAAGGGCAAAGCCAGGTTGGGGCTGGGTCAGGCAGGTCCCTGCTCAGACTCTCCAGGTGTAGAGCAAGCAATGGCCCCTGTGAAAGTCAGGGGGGCAGTTTCTGGCCACTGGGGTAATGCTTCATATAGGACCACAACTCTCTGCTGCACAGAAGAGTTCAGGCAGGGAGTGGGGAGTACCAGGTGGTAGTAAGTCCCACCCAGCTTCCACGCACTTAGCAAGGCAGATCTCCCACATGCAGTTTTCCACTACCCACAGCAAGCTAAGTTCCAGGTTGTCTACACTCAGAACTTAAAACTGCCCCAGGTCATAAGCTTTCCCCATGGAGACAGAAACCACTGCATTCAGGCCACACCTCTCCCAGTCTCCTGGCACAGCCAGGGCACCCAGCTCCTGCACTTGTGGCTGCAGCACACTTCCCACTCACCTCCTGGTTCTGGCCAAGGGGCTTCTGCCCCACTAAAGGTTACAGCATAAAATTAAGTTGGGAGCTTCTTTCAACCTGTGACCACTGCCTGAGTTAGTTGGCAGATTTCTGTGAGGTCTCCTGTGAGGCGGGATAAGAAATGGCTTCCTTGGACCATGCTGAAGAAGGGAATGCATGCAAGGCTCTTCCCACCACCATTCCTACTTTTATATTTCTCACCACTCTCTTACTCAGTTCTGGCACAGCGTAGGGTTAAGGCCTTCCCCCTGGGGTCTGGATTTCCATTTTCCCCAGTGGGGATGTATATTCTGGAGGCGGTCTCTCTCTTCTCACATTCTGGGGACTTAACAGTTTTTCACCTGGCTCACGGTGTAGGTGGCAGCCTGCTGCTTCTTTCAAATAATCTATGGATTTTAGTTTTCCCGTTAAGTTCCTGCATTGTTTCTTGGGGGAAAAAGTTCACAAGGTGAATATCTACACACTATTTTGTGTTTTCAAGTGGGAGAGGCATGCGAACACTGCCTTGAATGTGCCATCTTGGGGGGAAAAAACCCACAGGAGATTTTAACGGAAAAATCAAAACTGGACTGATAATGTTTTTATTTTAATTTATAAGAAAGATATAAAATCTTGCAGGTAAATCAAAATCACTTCATATCCTCTGAATTATTCTGATTCATACACTTCGACCTGAAATTGGAGGAGAGTAGATGGTACTAAAGTAAGCCTAAGAAGTTCTAAAGCTTATCAACATCAGGCTGTCTCTGCATATTGCCAGGCATGTGGTTGGAAGCTGAAATATTCAAACACCCCGATGTTTGGCTAAACAACATCAGATATCTAGATATTCAGGAATCTCCAAATTTTTAAATGCTTTGTTTTCAGTTTCACTTCACATTTACGTGTTACATGGAATCTTGAATACAGAAAGGAAAGAGTAGAGAAAATTTTTCATGCAAACTCTAGGCATTTAATTCTGTACTAAGAGAAAAAGACCTACTGGAGATCAAGCATGAATACTGGGAAAGTTACGCACGGTATGACCAATCACAAATGAGCAATTAAGCAAACAAACAAGCAAGCAAACCCCCAGCCATACCATAGCCAAAGCATGAGCAGCTTTGCAAATACCTGTTATTGAAACAACCGAAGTCAAATTGGACTGATCCACAACATACAAAGTCATTTATGCTAATGGGAAAGTCAGTATTACATGGTGGTTAAGAGCAGGAATTTTCAAATCACCAAGACCTAGGTTTAAATTCTGGCTCTGTAATCTTCATTAGCCTCAATTTCTTCACCAGTAAATAGGGATATAAATAGGTCTTGCCTCATAGGGCAATGTGAACATTAATGAGATAATGCATTTAAAATCCTTAGCCTGGTGTTTGACATATGGTAAATACTTAGTATATGTTGGCTTTAAAAAATGATATGAGCTTTTTTGTAAAATTTTAACATAATACGAAGCTAGTATGACTATTTTCACACATGGATTAGTCTTTGTAATTATTCACAGTAAACTCATTTACCTACAAATAAGTCACACACTTGTAGATAAATAGAATTTCGATAAATTAGAGACATTATAATTTTTATTCCAAACAAAAACTTATGCAACATTGTCAACAAAATATAAATATATCTAACATAGCAAGATTTTACTATTGCCTAAAACATATTTTGCAAATAAGTTATCATTCCCCATTTGTACTTAAAGAACCTTTATCTGAATAAAAATGTTTTTAGAGATAGCATCATACTGTTAGATAATGGAGATTCAAAAGAGATATTATAAAGTTTTACATTTCATATTATGATAGCTTGGCTTTACAATGTTACTAAATGAAGACATACAATATAGAAGATGGAATAAAGAATAAATTACAATTAAAGAATATGCTCATATTCATTCAAATCAAGTAACTTGCAGGTTCAATTAAACAGAAAGTACCCTCAGTTCATTTTATGTACTGGATATATTTTTTTAAAGCGATAACCAGTAAACAATATCATACCAAAGTTATACTTTTTAAAAAAAAATAATTTTCCAAGAAATGTCATGTGGGCCAAAAGAGTAATACATTCCAAATTTCTGTACTCTATAATGAAGTCTGCTCTTCATATATGCATCCTAAAGTTCTAGAAGAACTCATTAACTCACCACCAGTTATTCCTCAAGATCCCTAGCCAATTTGCTTTCTTAGCTGCAAGGGGGAGGTTTAGTAAGGAGTAGCTGGAACTGGAATTCTCAATATTTAATTTTAATAATCTATATAAACTATATGGGAACACCAAAAAAACTTATTCAGCTAATTAATTTGAATATGCTTACTCTCAACAAACCATATTGTATGTACTAGACTTTACGATGTTGAATTAGTCATAGTAAAACATTTTCAAATTGCTTGTCCTCCTCATTTTAAAATGATAGAATTAAAAAGCCTACTATAGTAGGCAGCTTCTATGAAGGCCCTCAATGATCCCCACCTCCTGGTATATACATCTTTGTGTCTACTCTCCTCCCCTTGAATGTGGGCTGGAATTCATAACTTGCTTCTAACAAACAGGATACAGCAATAGCAATGGAATGTCACTTCCAAAATTAGGTTACAAAGAAACTGTGGCTTCCATCTTGTGCACCTTCTCTTTAATCTCACTCACATGCTCTGAGGGAAGCCAGCTATCATATTGTGAGCATCCCTATGGAGAGGCCCACATGGCAATAAACTGATATCTCTAGCCAACAGCCAGGCAGAATCTGAGGCCTGCCAGGAACCATGTGAGAGAAGTTGGAAGCAAGTCATTCCCAAGTTGAGCTTTGAGATGACAGCAGCTGCCAACATTTTGAATGCAACCTTGTAAAAATCCCTGAGTCAGAGGCTCTCAGCTAAGCTATGCTCAGATCCCAGACCCACAAAAACCTTAACACAAATGATTGTTATTTGTGTTACAGTTGATTGTATAAGCCTCTAAGTTTTAGGGTAATTTATTACACAGCAATAGATAAATAATATTGCTACTGAAATCAATAATACACCAATTGCAGAGATTTACTGGAGTCCAGGTTTTATTTTCACTCACTTCCATATTTTACCCATTTGTTTCTAAGAGCTATGATAATGACATTTTAATTATGTTTATATTTTGTTTCCATCATTTATTTCTGATATAGGTGGGTGCACAGTTTAGAAAGTTCATGAGCAGTATCTTTTTCACTGACAACTGAATCACATATACTTTTTCTTTTTTGTCTCTATGCAATTTATAAAACATAGAGGAAAATCTCCTTAGGTCTATAAAGGTGCTGGGTAGAATGAGGAAAAGGAATGGGTCATTACACAAGATGACCTTTAAGTTCCTTTCCATTGCTAAAATTCTATGACTCTATGAGAAGGAGAGTTTTTTGTCATGTTTTCTTCTTCCTCCTCCTCTTCTTCTCCTGCTCTCTGCTCATCAGCAATGTATATGTTCAATATGAACTACACGGCTCCTTTTTGGAGGTGAAAGGCTAGAAGCATCTGTGCTCAGGTAGTCTCCCAAGTATGCAGCTGTCACTGTTCAGTACCTAATGTGGCAACTGCCAGAGCAACCTGGAAAGGTGCCAACTTCTGCTGAAAGGCTGCTGCAGTTGGGCAAAAGCCCGGTTGGAGCAGAGAATCTCATAGACTATATTATAGAAAGAAAGTGTTTTTCTGCCCTTGACAGTTATGGTAGGCATATTGTTGCAAGGTTTGCATTTATGAGGGGATAATCAGGGTAAATATTTTTCTATAATGATAACTTGCATTTATCTAGTGCTTTATGCTTTGGGGTTGGTCAAGCAAGAAAAGTGAAATAAAGAGATTAGATCAATTGCCCATATATACACACAACTGTGACCTAATCTTTAGACCTGAGTCAAGCCCAGAACTTGTCTTTAGATTCCTGGTTCGCTGACCTTTAATTATTGCGAGGCTCTCTCTGTTTTAAACACAATATTATTTTCTAGGAAGGGATAATAAGTCAATCAAACAAATTGCTAATATAAAAACATTGCTCTATATTTTTTAAACAGATGGATCATTATGTCATAGTTTTATTTAAAAGGAAATTTAATTCCAATATAAACAAGATGGTAGTCAACTTCAACTTGAATGGCCATAACTCAAGGATGAAACACCAATGGTTTTGCAAAGTTTTATAAAATGATGTACAAGAGTCTAAAGGTAAAATAGTAGGGCAATTTATTTAAAGGAGTTAGCACAATAACTAACTCAAAATTTATTTCTAATATCCTGAGAATATTTGCATTCTGATATCTTAGTTGGCCTCTCAAAGTAACATCACTACATCACAATTTTAAATATGCCCTTTGATTAACTGATATTGTGAAATAACAACTGGAGGAAATCTGCAGCCCGAAATACCTTGGAGCATTAAAACAAGTAAGAGGGTTTTATTGAGTACACATGGACATATGTGTATTTGAGGATGAATGGTGGGAGGAGGGAGAGAATTCAAAAACTCCTTATAGGGTACTATGCTTATTACCTCGATGATAAAATAATCCATACATGAAACCACTGTGACACACAATTTACTTATATAACAAAACTGGACATGTACCCTTGAACCTAAAATAAAAATAATAAATAAAACTTTAAAAATTAATAAAGTAATAAGGTTTTGTGGTTGGTCATTTTTAATAGCCAAATGCATTCTCTCATACATATACGTTTTTAATTCAAGAAATAAAATGCATGGTGTTAAATTTTTTAACATTATCTTTATTGTAGCAGCATTTCAAAACAAAAAAAAAGCCTAAGTAATATCAAATGCTAACCTTCACTTTATGCCAAATTCAATTCTAATCATTGCTCATTGTTGGAGATTATTCACCTATTTTTAAAAATCGGTACTATATAATTTGTTATTAAAATGTAATTAGATTTCAAATTATCAGTACTAACAATTGGTACAAATGAAAAATTAAATACTCAATGTGGGTTAATTTAAACATTTGCTTGGTGAGTAATTCTTTCAAAATAGCAGCCTAATACAAGATCTTATCTAATAGAAATCATACACAAAAACAACAGAGACAGATAATCTTATCTGTCAAGTTGGTACTCAACTTGAAAATTTTGAATATTTAGATACCAAGGAATTGGCATCATTGACCTTCAGGGTTAGAGTGGGAAGCAGAGCAGCAGTGGAGGATTAGGGTTGTAGAAGTAGTCAGTTCCTTAAGAAGACTAGAGAACTAGAGAATGGTAGGATATTTAAGTAGAAAGAGATAAAATGCAATGATAGCTTTTTTTTTAATTTGAATATAATTCAAAACCTTTTTAAAAACACAAGTCAAAAAATCTTTTTTGTGTCTAGAATATTTTATGTATGAATTTAAATGTAATACTACTATGAAATGATAAATATAATAGTAATAAAATATATGATACATAAGTAAAATATTTTGTCTTTAAAATATTCACATCTGTGGAATATGCGTAAAGAAAATTTAACTCTAGGTGCCCTATGTTTTTAATACCTTCATTTTATAAATGACATACAGATCGTCTAGCATATCAACAGGATTCTGAACATCTAATACCAATTAATGGCTAGCTGCCATAACACAGATATGAGAAATGGGATCAGTACATGGCATAACAGATGGTATTATTCCATACAGATGGTGCTTTGTGCTATATTAAATTAATTTGTAGAACTTAGAAACATATATTTATGTTTTATGGTGCCAGTATCCTATTAATTGTGACATAGATAAAATATAATACAAAATTTGGAGACAAAGGAGGGTGTCTTGTTGACTAAGAATATTTTTTGATAGCTACGAGACTAAAAAGTGATTTTTGGTTATGGAGCACCATCTAGAGGAAATGTAAGAAAAAATCCTTAAGCAAGAATGGAGTAAAATGAAAATCAAATTTAAAACAATCACATAAAAACCCTAAGGAACCAACAACTTTAGTATTATATATAATTTTGAAGTTCTACCATCATCCAACCATCAATCTTTTTTTATTTTAAAAGTAACTTTTTAAAATTACTTTTTCCATAGGTTATTGGGGTTGCAGGTGGTATTTGGTTACATGAGTAAGTTCTTTAGTAGTGATCTGTGAGATTTTATTGCACCCATCACCTGAGCAGTACACACTGTACCTTATTTGTAGTCTTTTATCCCTCAACCCCCTTCCCACCCCTCCCCCCAAGTCCCCGAAGTCCATTATATCATTCTTATGCCTTTATGTCCTCATAACTTAGCTCCCACATATCAGTGACAACATACGATGTTTGGTTTTCAATTTCTGAGTTATTTCACTTAGAATAATAGTCTCCAATCTCATCCAGGTCACTGAAAGTGCCATTAATTCATTCGAAAAAGTAAAGTCTTTTTTTTTGAAAAAGTAAAATCTTAATAGTGTTTTATATGATGGTTTATTTATAATTTCTATTTCTTTCTGAGGAGTTTTCTACAGCACAATTCTTTTTAGAATGGTAGAGCTGAAAAGGACTTTAGAAATCATGTGGACCACTTTCTTCCTTTTACAGGTGAGGAACATGAGGCTCAGAGTAGAGAAACAGCTTTCTCAGGACCTTAACTACATTAATGATAGGACAAGGACTAAAATATATAGAGTCCTTTCTCATTCTAACACACTACCCTTTAAACTGTATCATGCTGAATAAACAGATGTTACTTTTGATTGAACAAAAGATCAACAAGACTACTGACACTTCTCTAATCCTACTAAAATGTCTACCACAGAGTGACTATATCCTTATCCTCCTAACACATTTTTAAAACACATCTATTTGTATGTAACGGAAATCAATCTTTTTTCCCTTCTAGTTTAGAAACCTGTTAGAGCTGAATAACTCATGAGTTTTTGGTAGGTTATAACATTAAACAACATAAAAACTGAGATGTGGAGTATAAAATGGATAAAATTAATAACTGTTTCCCCAATGTTAGACTGAGAACTTTTTGATCCACCACCCTCCACTGGTAATAATAATTAATATATAACTCATTTCTACTGGAGAATTACTGAAATGAAAGAAAAGTCGGTCCATGTGATTAGTAGAAAGTACACTGGTTTTGTTGTCAGAGATCTGGATTTGAAACCCAAATACACCACAAGCTGCATAAATTTGGACAAGTCACTGAGGTGTCCTAAACCTCAGTGTTTTCATATGCAGAAGAAACTTCTAATAATACCAACTTCTAAAGGTTGTTATAGGAATTCAAGTGAGATAATGCCTGCAGAACCCTTAGCACAATGCATGACTAACAAATGTTTACTTCTAATTGAGAGAAAAGCAATGCCAAGAATTAGTAAATTTCATATTAATTTCTAAAAAACAAATGAAGATTTCTTGAGTATAATGTTCCCTGCCAAAAAACTGACTGTTATGTGGGTGTGGGGGGGGGGTCCTCAGACCTCTGTTAAAATGCAAATGTAGGAGTCTTATTCTGAAGATTGGAATCAAGGTCATTGGGGTTGTTTTTAACATAAAACTGCATACTATGAATCTCAGAAGAGAGTTGCAATGGTTCTCAATCAAGGTGATTTTCTCCCCAGAGGATATTTGGCAATGTCTGGAGACACTTTTGGTTGTCCAACTTAGGTAGGGGTGTGGTACAGACATCTAGTGGGAAGAAATCAGGAATGCTGCTAAACATGCTACAGTGTACAAGACAGCCCCCACCCAACATACACACACACGCTAAATTATGCACCCAAAAATGTCAACAGTGACAAGGTTGAGAAACCCTAGATTATGTATGAAAGTTACAGTTTATCAGAAACTAATAATGAATACAAGTTTGATAAATATTTGAAGTATTTGCTGTGATAGGCACTTGAACAAAAGTTTTCATTCATAATGTCTTAAAAATCCGAATATATTATGCCATTTAATATATGGAACATATATGTCCATATACCTGAAAATGTGACTACACCACCTAGGGATATTTGTAAAGAACTTTATTGGCCTAAGACTTTCAACTGTCCATCTTGATTTTTTTTTCATTTCTAGTTATTCTAAATAGAAACAGATTCATTATAAAACTGAGATCACAGCCCCAGGCTTCAAGTAGCTTGCAATCTAGCTGAAAAGGTAAGACATGCATTCAAGAAAGTCTGCTATTCAAGAGTCCTATCTCATTCACCCCTAAATCTCTTGTGCTCGGCACAGCAGCTTGGAATACAAAATAATCAATAAATAGTCTTAAATGGAAATAAAACAACTAGGGAACAAGGTCCAAGAGTATAGGGTTAAGTGAAATATTAATAAATAATTAATGTTGTAGAATTGAGAGAAGGGAAAAATCTGTATAACTTTAGTAGTAAAAATAGGTCAGGAAAGTTTCCTTTAAAGAGGTACATGTTGAATAAAATATAAAATTGTAGACAATGTAAATATAAAAGTAGACAATTTGAAGTTCTAACTTCTGCTTGCTTAAGTTTAGTCACTCTCCCCTTAAACTCTATGGTCTAGCTAATTGATCTGAAACTATATGGTCTGAACTAATTGAACTTCACCCTAAAATATCATGTTCTCTATGACACTTAGGCTTTTATACATGCTGTTTTTTCTGTCTGGAACTGACTTTCCAACCTTATACACCCCTTCAATCTTCTTCACCTGGTTAATTCCTACTCATCATTCAGGTCTCTGCTAGATATTACAGTCTCTGGGAAATCCTCCATGACCTCCACCAAGATTAGGTTAGGAGTTTTTTTATGTTCCAATAATACTTTCTACTTCAACTGCAGCTCTTGCCACACTGTATGATAATATTCTGTTTACATGTCAGTGTTCGCCATCAATCAATAAGCTTGCATGTGTAGGAAATGTGCCTTGTTCACGTTTGTATTTCAAATATCTACCACATTGCCTAGCACAGAGTAAGCATTCAGGAAATATTTGTTGGATAAAAAAATGAATAATATAGAACTAAAATGAGGAGAGATGATAAGACTATAAACATAAGTTGGAAGTCATTAAATCAGAGATGGTAGCTAATGCCAAGAGACTATGAGTTATCTAGAGAAGAGAGAAAACAGAAAATAGCCAAGGGATAAATAGTCACACTTTGGTAATAACAACTAAGAAACATGAAAAGAAATTAGAGTAAATATAGAAAACAGAAGGGACAATTGGAGATTCAGGAAGACAAATGGAATGGTATAGTATCATAGAAGCCTAAGTTGGAATTTCAAGAGGATTCTGTCCCAAGCAGCAAAACCACAGGATGGAGAAAGGTGGTTAGATTTCACATTTTTTCCACAGTAGCAGTAGGAATAGAAGACTGATTGAAGGGATTAAGGAGTAAATTAAGCTAAAAAGGCATAGAGACTTCAGTATGAGTCTTAGTCCAACTAGGAGAGAGAGAGAGAGAAAGAGAGAGAGAGCACAGTAATTTGAATAAAGTTTAAGATAAAGAATGTTATATATAACAGCAGACGGGAGTAATGAGGGATTGGTTAGTAAACAGTAAAGTGACCTTTAAAGAATATAGGAATAGCAAAAATAAGGAGCAACTACTACTTCTAGGGCTGAAATAGAGCACCCAAGGAAAAGCATTCCCACCCCACTCCAGCCCAGGGCTGAGATCCAGACCTTGTTGGAGCGTACACTAACATGAAAGATCAGTCACTGTGGCATTACGCTGGTGGAACATACTAGAAATTAGTCCTTTAGGGATTACTGGAAAATCACCCTCTAAGGAGCCTGGGAAAGCTAATCATGCCAATGTGTCTCATTTGGAAGCTGTCTGCTAGAATGCCTGTGGGGCAAGGAGTGTCAATGGAAACTGGGAGGTGAGCACTGAAGAAGCTGCCCATGGTGCAGAAGCTGGGCAATGGGGAAGCTACCATATGCTTTAGGTGTCTGCAGGTAAAATCTCCAGTGAGAAAGACTGTAGAGAAACTGATGTCTTTATGTGACAGCCAGATTTTGTTGGGGGTGATAAACAGGTTTTAAGACAAAATGAAATTTGCCCAGAAAGAATCAGGGACTTCATAAAGCACCTTACTAAGAAGAGAAAGAGAAAATATAGGACAATTGAGAGTAAAATGGAGTGGGGATGTGTTGAATGAGTATTTGTATCTTGAAAGAGGTAACAGAAGTAGAGACTTGCATCTTCATTGAATGGATATCGAAAATTTAAATGGAAGAAGTAATGGGATGGAACTAAAGATTACAGTCATAGAATTTTACAGCTAGGAGTACACTCACTGTATAGATATCTTTTTAAAAGTTAAAGAAATTGGTGATTTTTCCACAGTTGTACAATTAATGAAGGAGCCAGGATTAGAACAAAAGTTTTCTGACCCTCACAGTATTACTCTTTCTACTGCATCATGCTGGAAAGGACTATTTTGAGAGAAGTAAACTACTAATTAGCTCATCAGAATTTCAAAGGATACACATAAAATGCACTTTGATGATGTTAGCTCAGGTGGGAAGCAAGGTTACTCAAACTAAGAAATTCACAGCAAACACACTTGTAGAAAGATTTTAGTATTGTAATGCACTTTGAAGAAAGAGTAGGTACTTGAGGACTAGTGATTTAACTTTAGCTATATAATTTAAAATATAAAACAATAGGCTGTGCATGGTGGCTCACACCTATAACTCTAATATTTTCAGAGGCCAAGTCAGGAGGATTGTTTGAGCCCAGGAGTTCAAGACCACCCTGACCAACATAGTGAGGCACTGCCTCTAAAAAAATCTTTAAAAATTAGTGGGGCATGATGGTGCACACTTGTAGTCACAGCTACTCGGGATGCTGAGGTTGGAGGATGGCTTGAGCCTTGGAGGTCAAGGTTGCCGTGGGCCATGATCACACTGTGCCCAGCCTGAGCATCTCTTAAAGATGAAAAACCAATGCTGTGGCCAAGCTCTCTGCCTGGATGTGAAGAAGCCATCCCAAGATGAGTGGGGTTGCAAAGGAAGCCATCATGGTCCTGAAAAAGAGCCTCAACAAGGCCTGCTAAGTCTGAGTTTGGAGCAGCAGAGACCCCCCTTGGTGTGAGTTCCTAGAATATCACTTCCTAATAGGAGGTGAAACTCATTGAGAAGATGGATGACCACCTGACCCACCTCTACAGGCTTGCAGGCCCCAGACCTGGCTGGTCAAAAACTTCTTGTTGACAACTGGGATTCTCCCAAGCCCCGTGATCTATGACACCCAACAGCCTTCCCATGATCTTTCTGAACTGGAGCTTGTGCCAAAGCCGCTTTCTCCAGTGTAAGACAGCTTTTTAACCACCCTAGAACTCTCTCCTAGTTGGTAGACCAAATGAAAACAATAAAACTTCTTTTTTTTTTCTGCCATAAATAATATAGACAGATAGGTAGATAGGTGATTGAATAAAAGATATATATTTTAAATAGCTTTCTTAGTGCCTAGCAATAACCAATTAAAACAATATAAATTGGTGAGAGAAGAAGACCTCTTTCAGAGGTCTTAACAGAGCCCTGATATTTACCAGGCCTTGGGCAAGCCATTAAATCTCTTGGAGTCTTAATTTCCTTATCTCTAAAATGAGCATAATAAATGCCTACTACACAGAATTCTTGTGAGAACTATAAATAATACATGCAAACGTCTAGGCCAATGCTTAGCATATAATGGGTACGAAACAACATCGATCTATCTGAATTCCAGAAGAACTAACATTACTGAGTGAATTAAAATTTTAACAAGGAATATGTAGAACCTTTGTAAAGAAAATTTCACTGAAACATATAAATGTGTAATTAAGTGAATCAAGAAACATGACAGTAGCCTACTGAGTGGGATAAATGTTAATAAATAAATAAATAAAGCAAATGGAAAACAGAAAAAAGCAGGGGTTGCAATCCCAATTTCAGACAAAACAGAGTTTAAACCAACAAAGTTCCAAAAAAACAAATAAGGGCATTACCTATAAAGGGTTCAATTCAACAAAAGATCCAACTATTCTAAATCTCTAAGCACCCAACACAGGAGCACCCAGATTCATAGAACAAGTTTTTAGAGACCTACAAAGAGACTTAGATTCACACAAAATAATAGTGGGAGACTTCAGTGCCCCCCACTTACAGTATTAGACAGATTAAGGCAGAAAATTAACAAAGATATTCAGGACCTGAACTCAGCACTGGATCAAATGGATCTGATAGACATCTAAAGAAGTCTCCACCCAAAAACAACAGAATATACATTCTTCTCATCTCCACATGACACATATTCAAAAACTGATCACATGATTGGATATAAGACACTGAATGACTTTTGAGTAAATAATAAAATTAGATCAACAATCAAGAAGTTCTTTTCTTTTTTTTTTTTTTTTTGAGATGGAGTTTCACTCTTGTTTCCCAGGCTGGAGTGCAATGATGCAATCTCAGCTCACCGCAACCTCCTCCTCCCAGGTTCAAGCAATTCCCCTGCCTCAGCCTCCCGAGTAGCTGGGATTACAGGCATGTGCCACCACCCCCCAGTAAATTTTTGTATTTTTAGTAGAGATGGGGTTTCTCCATGTTGGTCAGGCTGGTGTCAAACTCCTGACGTCAGGTGATAACGCCTGCCTCGACCTCCCAAAGTGCTTGGTTTACAGGCATGAGCCACCATGCCTGGCCAAGTTCTTAAACCACTAATGACATTCTTCATAGAAATAGAAAAAAACAATTTTAATTCATATGGAATGAAAAAAGAGCCCAAATATCCAAGGCAATTCTAACCAAAAAGAACAAAGCTGGAGGTATCACGTTACTCAACTTTGTACTACAGGGTTACAGTAATCAAAACAGTATGGTACTGGTACAAGAACAGACACATAGATTAATGGAACAGAATAGAGAGCCCAGAAGTAATGACACACACCTACAATTATCTGATCTTTGACAAAGCTAACAAGAACAGGAAAAACCAAGATAGAACTCCCTATTCAATAAATGATGCTGGGATAACTGTCTAGTCATATGCAGATGATTGAAACTGGACCCCTTCCTTGACTTAAATATAAAACCCAAAACTGTGAAAACCCTGGAAGACAACCTAGGCAATAACATGCTGGACATAGAAATGGGCAAAGATTTGGTGATGAGGATGCCAAAAGCAATTGCAACAAAAGCAAAAACTGACAAATGGGATCTAATTAAACTAAAGAGCTCTGCACAGCAAAAGAAACTATCAACAGAATACAGAGACAATATACAGAACGGAAGGAAATTTTTGCAAATATGCATCCAACAAAGGTCTAATATCCAGCATCTACAGGGAACTTAAACAAAATTACAAGAAAAAGAAAACATTGAAAACTAAGCAAAGGACAAGAATAGGCACTTTTCAAAAGAATACATACATGTGGCCAAAAGGCAAATGAAAATAAAGCTCAATATCACTGACAATTAGAGAAATGCAAATCAAAACCACAATGAGATACCATCTCGCACCAGGCAGAATGGCTATTACTGAAAAATAACTGGTGTGGGAGGGGTTGCAGAGAAAAAGGAATGTTTGTACACTGCTGTGGGAATAAAAATTAGTTCAGCCATTGTGGAAAGCAGTATGGCGATTCCTCAAAGACCTAAATACAGAAATAACATTTGGCCCCAGCAATCCCCTTATGGCAAATAAACCCAGAAGAATATAAATTGTTCTATCATAAAGACGCATATACATGTGTTTACTGAAGCACTATTCACAATAGGAAAGACATTGAATCAACCTAAATGCTCATCAGTAGTAGACTGGATAAAGAAAATGTGGTAGATATATACCATGGAATACTATGCAGCCGTAAAAAAAGAACAACATCATGTCCTTTGCAGGAACATGGATGAAGCTGGAAGACATTTTCCTTAATAAACTAATGCAGAAAGAGAAACCCAAATATCGCATGTTCTCACTTATAAATGGGAGTTAAATGATGAGAACACATGGACACACAAAGGGGAGCAACAAACACTAGGGCCTATTGGAGGGCGGAAGGTGGAAAGAAGGAGAGGATCAGAAAAAAATAACTAATGGATACTAGGCTTAATACCTGGGTGATGAAATAATCTGTACAATAAACCCCTATGATACAAGTTTACCTATATAACACAACTGCACATGTACCCCTGAAGTTAAAATAAATTTTTTTTAAAAAAAGAAACATGACAGTAGTCACTAAGTAGTATAAAAGTTAAGTAAATAAGTAAATAGAAACATGACAGGCTGAGTGCAGTGGCTCATGCCTGTAATCCCCGCACTATGAGAGGCCCAGGTGGGAGGATCACTTGAGGCCAGGAATTTGAGATGAGCTTGGGCAATACAGCAAGACCCCATCTGTAAAGAAAAAAAGAAACATAACATACATAGCACAACAATTGCAGTCAATACCCTCAATGTAAAATATGAGAGTAGAGAAGAAAAACATGACAAAATTTTTCTGAAGTTTCTCTGAAAAAACAAATAGAAGATAATGGCTTAAAAATGAAAAAGAGAAAAAAATCTTATGAGTGAAAGCTAGCCTTGTCAGATATTAAAATTTAATGCAACCTACAATGATTAAATTAAAATAACATTGGTACCAGATCAATGGAACAGAACAGACAGTGAAGAAACAGACTTTAGTATAACACTTCAATAGATGGCAAAGAGAGTATAATTCAACAATTGTGAAAGTAAAGATATTTAATAAATAACGCTGGAACAACTGATTGGCTATTTCATAAACAATCCTCTCACATCATATGAAATAAATTCCAGCTGGATACAAAGTAGTTAAATTTTCTTAATACAAAAAAATCAAATTATAAAAATTTAAAATAGTAGAGAAGAAAAGTTGATTATGCAACAAATTTCAGGATGGGGGTCACTTTCTAAGTTTAGGAACAATGGGAAATAAATTATAAAATAAAACAATAGATAGGATAGAATTTTATAAACTTCATCATTAAAAACAGCATAAATCAAATTTTAAAAAGAACAAAATTGGAAAAATTACCTGCAACAAATATTACAGAAATTAATATTTGTTGGTTATAGTCTTAATATAAAGGTAGTTCATACAAATTGATAAGAAAAATACAAAAACTCCAGTATATAAATGAATAAACAATTAGATGATTCAAAGGAGATACAATATAAATGGCTAATGAACAAGTAACATGTTTAATTTCACTAAATCAAAGAATTTCAACTAAAAATAGACAGTAATGATTTTATCTAATCTATTAGAAACATACATATGATGGTTTCATGATAAAGCACTTTCACACACTACTGGAAGAAATAATAAAATTAGTAGGACTCGGTGGCATACCTTGTAGTTCCAGCTACTTGAACAGGAGGATTACTTGAGCCCAGGAGTTCAGGGCTGCAGTATGCTATGATCTTGTCTGTGAATAGCCACTCCACTCCAGCCTGGACAACATAATGAGATCTTGTCTCTGAAAAAAATTAGTGGGAGTATAAATTAGTATATTTCTGAAAAGTAATTTGGTATTATTTTTGGAGAGCTTTTAAAAATGTTCGTATTAGGCCAGGAACAGTGGCTCACACCTGTAATCCCAGCACTTTGGGAGGCCAAGGTGGGTGAATCAATTGAGGTCAGGAGTTCAAGACCAGCATGCCCAACATGGAGAAATCCCATCTCTACTAAAAATTACAAAAACTAGCCAGGCATGGTGGCGCACCTGTAGTCTCAGCTTCTTGGGAGGCTGAGGCAGGAGAATCACTTGAACCTGGAAGGCAGAGGTTGCAGAGAGCCGATCACATCTCTACTCCAGCCTGGGCAACAGAGCGAGACACCATCTCAAAAAGAAAAAAAAAAGTTCATATTATTTAACCCAGTAATTTAAGTTTTATGAATCTATCCTAAGGACCTAATCCAAAATACAGACAAAGATTAAGGCATGATTATGTCTAATAGTGCTTTAGTTATGATAACAAAGGGAAATAAACCAACATAGAATATTAAGCTAAAGTAATTATAGTATGTCCAAACAATGTAATTCTTCACAGCTATTAAAAAAAATTAATGAATAGTTTTTAATGACATAAGAAAACATTTATGCCATACTGTCAAATGGAACAAGAGCAGAAATCAGATACTTTTGGAAACAAATAAGGCATAATGTCAGGTTGGAAAGAAATGTGACAAAATACTAAGAGTGGTTCTTTCTGAGTGGTGAGATTTTTCTGTTTTTGTGATAGTGTTGAAATACTTTTTTTTAATTTTTTTATTATACTTTAAGTTTTAGGGTACATGTGCACAACGTGCAGGTTTGTTACATATGTATACATGTGCCATGTTGGTGTGCTGCACCCATTAACTCGTCATTTACATTAGGTATATCTCCTAATGCTATCCCTCCCCCTCCCCCCACCCCACAACAGTCCCCGGAGTGTGATGTTCCCCTTCCTGTGTCCATGTGTTCTCATTGTTCAATTCCCACCTATGAGTGAGAACACGCGATGTAACTTATTTTTATATTAAAAGGGCAAACATGCTTACCGTTAAAAATGTATTTAAAAGTTCAGTATATTAAAATTGAAAAGTAAAAGTTTTCTTTCCTCATCCCTACTATATCTCAAATATTCTTACTGTATAGCTACCTGTGCATGCTTTCAAGCATTTTAAATATACTCACAAAACTGTATTATTTTATACTAATAAAAATTTTACAAAACACAGGAGTTCTTACACAAATATGTGTCCCTAAAATGGCTGATAAAATATTACCTTACCATAAATAAAATAATAATATTTTTGAGAAAAACTTGTAATGACAATACTGTCTTCATGAAGTATTATTGTGCACCTATGAGCTATTCTACATGCTTAAAATATTACCTTATAGAACGGATTAGTATTGGTCATTGCTGTTCAGAAGTTTATGTATATTTCTATAGCTTCAGAGTACAGTATTTACTTATTTTAGAGCAAGATCTATAAAATCAGTAATTACTGACAAAAGTAAAAAAGTATTCATTGAATTAATTTGCATAGCCAATACACCTGGTTTGTCTAGGTTCTGCCACTGTTAATAATTACATGTGTGATTTTGCTCACTTAAGAATTTTGACCTCATCTTCATCTGTAAAATCTGAGGGTTTTTTATTAGATCCTTTTTTTATTTGTTTGTTGTTTGTTTGTTTGAGACAGTCTCACTTTGTCACCAAGGCAGGAGTGCAATGGTGTAATCTCAGCTCACTGCAACCTCCAGCTCCTGGGTTCAAGTGATTCTCCTGCCTCAGCCTCCTGAGTAGCTGGGACTACAGGCATGTGCCACCATGCTGGGCTAATTTTTGTACTTTTCGTAGAGATGGGGTTTCACCATGTTGGCCAGTTTGGTCTCAAACTCCTGACTTCAAGTAGTCCACCCGCCCCAGCCTCCCAAAGTGCTAGGATTACAGATGTGAGCCACTGCACCCATCCAATTAGATCATTTCTAGCATCACATCTAGCTTTATATTTTCTATATTTTATGAATCACACAGCTGAATTCTACCAGAGGTACAAAGAATAGCTGGTACCATTTCTACTGAAACTATTCAAAAACATTGAAAAGGAGGAACTGCTCCCTAACTCATTCTATGAGATCAGCATCATCCTGATACCAAAAACTGGCAGAGATACAACAACAAAAAAACTTCAGGCCAATATCCTTGATGAACATTGATGCAAAAATTGTCAATAAAATACTGGCAAATCAAATCCAGCAGCACATCAAAAAGCTTATCAACCACAATAAAGTTGGTTTCATTCCTGGGATGCAAGGTTGGTACAACATATGCAAATCAATAAATGTGATTCATCACATAAACAGAACTGAAGACAAAAACCACATGATTATCTCAATAGATGCAGAAAAGGACTTCAATAAAATTCAACATCCCTTCATGTTAAAACCTCTCAATAAACCACATATTGAAGGAACGTACCTAAAAATAATAAGAGCTATATACGGCAAATCCACAGTCAATATCATACTGAATAGGCAAAAGCTAAAAACATTCCCTTTGAAAACTGGCACAAGACAAGAATGTCGTCTCTCACCACTCCTATTCAATGTAGTATTGGGAGTTCTGGCCAAGGCAATCAGGCAAGAGAAAGAAATAAAAGGTATTCAAATAGGAAAAGAGGAAGCCAAACTATCTTTGTATGCAGATGCTATGATTCTATATCTAGAAAACACCATTGTCTCAGCCCAAAAGCTTCTTAAGCTGATAAGCAACTTCAGCAAAGTTTCAGGTTACAAAATTGTTGTTAAATATTTACTGTCATTCATATACACTAACAACAGGCAAGCAGAGAGCCAAATCATGAATGAACTTCCATTCATAATTGCTACAAAAACAATAAAATACCTAGGAATGCAGCTAACAAGGAAAGGACCTCTTCAAGGAGAACCAAAAATTACTGCTCAAAAAAATTAGAGAAGACACAAACAAATGGAAATACATTTCATGCTCATGGATAAGAAGAATCAATATCGTGAAAATGGTAAGATTGCCCAAAGCAATTTATAGATTTAAAGTTATTAATTGAATAGTTCCATTAAACTACCATTGACATTCTTCACAAAATTTAAAAAAAAAACTACATTAAAATTCATATTGAACAAAAAAAGCCCAGTCAAGATGATCCTAAGCAAAAAAAAAAAAACAAAAAACAAAAAACAAAAACAAAAACAAAAACAAAAAAAAAGCTGAAGGAATCACACTACCTGACTTAAAACTATACTACAAGGCTACAGTAACCAAAACAGCATGGTACTAGTACAGGAACAGACACATAGACCAATGGTAAAGTATAGAGAACTTAGAAATAATACCACACACCTACAACCATCTGATCTTTGACAACCCTTACATAAAAAAGCAATGGGGAAAGGACTCCTTATTTAATAAATGATGCTGGAAGAACTGGCTAGCCATATGCAGAAAATTGAAACTGGACCCCTTTCTTACACCTTATACAAAAATTAACTGAAGATAGATTAAAGACTTAAATGTAAAACCCAAAACTATAAAAGCCCTAGAAGAAAATCTAGGCAATGCCATTCAGGATATAGGCACGAGCAAAGATTTTAAAACAAAAATGCCAGAAGCAATTGCAACAACAGCAAAAATTGACAAATGGGATCGAATTAAACTAAACATCTCTTGCACAGTAAAAGAAACTCTCATCAGAGTCAACAGACAACCTAAAAAGTGGGAGAAAATTTTTGCAATCTATCCATCTGACAAAGGTCTACAAAAAGCATAAACAAATTTACAAGAAAGAAAACAAACAACCCCATTAAAAAGCGGGTAAAGGAAATGAACCAACACTTCTCAAAAGCAGACATTTATGTGGCCAACAGGCATATGATAAAAAACTCAACATCACTGATCATTAGAGAAATGCAAATCAATTACAATGAGATACCATCTCATGTCAGTTGGAAGACAGTGTGGCAATTCCTCAGAGACCTAGAGGCAGAAATACCATTTGACCCAGCAATCTCATTACTGAGTATATACCCAAAGGAATATAAATAATTGTATTATGAAAATTCATGTGCACATATGTTCATTGCAGCACTATTCACAACAGCAAAGACATGGAATCAACTTAAATGTCCATCAATGATAGACTAGATAAAGAAAATGTGGTACATATACACTGTGAAATAGTTCTATAAAAAGAAATGAGATCATGTCATTTGCAGCAACATGGATGCAGTTGGAAGCCATTATCCTCAACAAACTAACACAGGAACAGATAACCAAACACACATGACAACACTGTAACTGTGGTGTGTAAACCACTCTTACCCTAACTAGAAAGACTAAACAATAAACCAGTAAAAAAATAATAACTACAACTTTTGAAACCATAGACAGTACTATAAGATATAAATAGAAACAACAAAAAAGTTAAAAAGCAGGGGACAAAGTTAAGGAGAGTTTTTATTAATTTGTTTTTTGCTTGTTTGTTTATGTAAATAGTGTCAAGTTGCTATCAGGTTAAAATAATGGGTAGCAAGATAGTATTTGCAAGACTCATCAGAAGCTCAAACCAAGAAACACAAAAAATACACAAAAAATTAAAAGCAAGAAACTAAATGATATCACCAGAGAAAATCACCTTCACTAAATGAAGATAGGAAGAAAAAAAATGAGACTACAAAACAACCAGAGAACAAATAACAAAACGACAGGAGTAAGTTCTTACTTACTAACACTGAATGTAAACAAACTAAACTCACCAATCAAAAGACACACACTGACTGAATGGATAAAAAAACAAAACCCACTTACCTGTTTCCTGCAAGAAACACACTTTACCTAAAAACATGCACATAGACTGAAAACAAACGGATGGAAAAAGATATCATATGTGAAGGGAAATTTTTAAAAAAGCAGGAGTATCTATACTTATATCAGACAAAATAGATTTCCAGACAAAAACTATAAGAAGAGACAAAGGCAGTCACTATATAATGATAAAAGGGTCAATTCATCAAGTTCATAAAACAATTTTAAATATATATGCACTCAACACTGGATCTCCCAGATATATAAAGCAAGTATCAATATTATTAGAGCCAAAGAGGGAGATAAGCCCCAGTACAATAATAGCAGCAGACAGCACTGGACAGATCTTCCAAAAAATAAACAAAGAAACATCAGCCTCAATGTGCAATATAGACCAAGTGCCTCTAATAGATATTTACAGAACATTTCATCCAATGACTGCAGAATACACAATTTCTTCCTCAGTACATGGATAATTCTCAAAGATAGATCATATGTTAAGTCACAAAACAAATATAAAAATATTCAAAAATGGAAATAATATCAAGCATCTCCTCTGTCCACAATGGAATAAAGCTAGAAATTAATAACAAGGAAAATTTTGGAAACTATACAAATACATTGAAGTTAAACAACATGCTCCTCAGTGACCAGTGGGTCAATGAAAAATTAATGAAGAAAATTGAAAAAATTTTTGAAACTAATAATAATGGAAACAGTACAAAACCAAATTTATGGGATACAGCAAAAGCAATACTCAGAGGGAAGTTTATAGCTAAAAGTGCCTACATAAAGAAAACTTCAAATAAACTATCTAACAATTCACTTTAAAGAGCCGGAAAAGCTAGAAAAAAAAAAACAAAACCCAAAGTTAGTAGAAGAAAAGAAATAATAAAGATCATAGCAGAAATAAATGAAATGGCAATGGAGAAACAATACAGAAGATAAATAAAACACAAGGTTGATTTTTTGAAAAGTTAAACAAAATTGACAAGCCTTTAGCCAGACTATGAAGAACAGAAGTTTCAAATAAATAAAATCAGAAATGAAAAAGGAGACATTAAAACTGACACTGCAGCTATTCAAAAGATCATTAGTGGCTACTATAAACAACTATATTTCAATAAATTGGAAAATCTAGAAGACATAGACAAATTCCCAGACACATACAACCTACCAAGAATAAAACAGGGAGAAATCCAAGACTTGGAAAGACCAATAACAGGTAACAAGATTGAAGCCATCATAATAAGTATCTCATTAAAGAAAAGCTCAGGAGCCAATGGCTTTGTGCTAAATTCTGCCAAACTTCTAAAGAACTAATAACAATCCTACTCAAACCAGCTTTTAAAAAATAGAGTACAAGAGAATACTTCCAAACTCATTCTGCAAGGCCAGTAGTACCCTGATGCCAAAACCAAAGACACATCATAAAAAGGAAACTACAGGCTAATATCTCTGATGAATATTAATACAAAAATCCTCAACAAAATACTAACAAACTGAGTTCAACAATAAATTAGAAAGATAATTTATCATGACCAGTATGATTTATTCCTGGGATGCAAGGAGAGTTTAATATATGCAAGTCAATCAATGTGATACATCATAGCAATAGAATGAAGGATAAAAACAATCTGATCATTTTAGTTGATGCTGAAAAACATTTGATAAAATTCAACATTCCTTCATGATAAAAACCCTCAAAAAACTGGGAATAGAAGAAATAAATATCAACATAATAAAAGCCATATATGACAGACACACAGCTAGTATCCTACTGAATAGAGAAAAACTGAAAGGCTTTTCTCTAAGATCTAAACATGACAATAATGCCCATTTTCACCACTGTTATTCAACATAGTACTGGAACTCCTTGTAAGAGCAATCAAACAAGAGAAAGATATAAGAGGCATCTAAATTGGAAAGGAAGAAGGTAGGTCACTTGAGCTCAGGAGTTTGAGACCAGGCTGGGCAACATAGCAAGACCCCTCTCTACAAAAAATAAAAAAATTAGCCAGGCTTAGTGGCATGCACATGTAGTCCCAGCTACTCAGGAGGCTGAAGCAGGAGAATTGCTTGAGCCTGGGAGGTGGAGGTTTCAGTGAGCCAAGATTATGCTATTGCACTCCAGCATGGGAGACAGTAGTAGAATTCTGTCTCAAAAAAAAAGGATAAAAGATTTGAATAGACATTTAACAAAGAAAACATACAAATGGCAAACAGACATGAAAATATGCTCAACATCATGGATCATCAGAAAAATGCAAATCAAAAATACAATGAGATATCATCTTACCCCAGATAAAATGGCTTTTATCCAAAAGTCAGGCAATAGAAAATGCTCATGAGGATGTGGAGAAAAGGAAACCCTTGTACACCATTGGTGGAAATGTAAATGTACAACCACTATGAAGAACAGTTTGGAGATTCCCCTAAACTAAAACATGAGGTACCATATAATCTAACATCCCCAATGCTGGGTATATACCCCCACCCAAAAAATAAATATATATATTGAAGAGACATCTGCACTCTTATGCTTGTTGCAGCACTTTTTAAAATAGCTAAGATTTGGAAGCAACCTAAGTGTCCACCAATAGGTGAATGGATAAAGAAAATGTGATACATATACACAATGGAGTACTATCCAACCATGAAAAAATGAGATCCTGTCAATGCGGGCTCTTTTTTGGTTCCATGTGAACTTTAAAGTAGTTTTTTCCAATTCTGTGAAGAAAGTCATTGGTAGCTTGATGGAGATGGCATTGAATCTATAAATTACCTTGGACAGTATGGCCATTTTCACAATATTGATTCTTTCTATCCATGAGCATGGACTGTTCTTCCATTTGTTTGTATCCTCTTTTATTTCATTGAGCAGTGGTTTGTAGTTCTCCTTGAAGAGGTCCTTCACATCCCTTGTAAGTTGGATTCCTAGGTATTTTATTCTCTTTGAAGCAATGGTGAATGGGAGTTCACTCATGATTTGGCTCTCTGTTTGTCTGTTATTGGTGTATAAGAATGCCTGTGATTTTTGCACATTGATTTTGTATCCTGAGACTTTGCTGAAGTTGCTTATCAGCTTAAGGAAATTTTGGGCTGAGATGATGGGGTTTTCTAAATATACAATCATGTCATCTGCAAACAGGGACAATTTGACTTCCTCTTTTCCTAACTGAATACCCTTTATTTCTTTTTCCTGCCTGATTGCCCTGGCCAGACCTTCCAACACTATGTTGAATAAGAGTGGTGAGAGAGGGCATCCCTGTCAATCAAGCCAAAAGAACAAAGCTGGAGGCATCACGCTACCTGACTTCAAACTATACTACAAGGCTACAGTAACCAAAACAGCATGGTACTGCTACCAAAACAGAGATATAGACCAATGGAACAGAACAGAGCCCTCAGAAATAATGCTGCATATCTACAACCATCTGATGTTTGACAAACCTGACAAAAACAAGAAATGGGGAAAGGATTCTCTATTTAATAAATGGTGCTGGGAAAACTGGCTAGCCATATGTAGAAAGCTGAAACTGGATCCCTTCCTTACACCATATACAAAAATTAATTCAAGATGGATTGAAGACTTAAATGTTAGGCCTAAAACCATAAAAACCCTAGAAGAAAACCTAGGCAATACCATTCAGGACATAGGCATGGGCAAGGACTTCATGTCTAAAACACCAAAAGCAATGGCAACAAAAGCCAAAATTGACAAATGAGATCTAATTAAACTAAAGAGCTGCACAGCAAAAGAAAGTACCATCAGAGTGAACAGGCAACCTACAGAATGGGAGAAAATTTTTGCAATCTACTCATCTGACAAAGGGCTAATATCCAGAATCTACAAAGAACTCAAACAAATTTACAAGAAAAAACAACCCCATCAACAAGTGGGCGAAGGATATGAACAGACACTTCTCAAAAGAAGACATTTATGCAGCCAACAGACACATGAAAAAATGCTCATCATCACTGACCATCAGAGAAATGCAAATCAAAATCACAGTGAGATACCATCTCACACCAGTTAGAATGGTGATCATTAAAAAGTCAGGAAACAACAGGTGCTGGAAAGGATATGGAGAAATAGGAACACTTTTACACTGTTGGTGGGAATGTAAACTAGTTCAACCATTGTGGAAGACAGTATGGCGATTCCTCAAGGATCTAGAACTAGAATTACCATTTGACCCAGCCATCTCATTACTGGGTATATACCCAAAGCATTATAAATCATGCTGCTATAAAGACACATGCACATGTATGTTTACTGTGGCAGTATTCACAATAGCAAAGACTTGGAACCAACCCAGGTGCATAAAGACAAACTTCACATGTTCTTACTTATTTGTGGGATCTAAAAGTAAAAAAAAAAATAGATTTCATGGACATAAAGAGTAGAAGAATGGTTACCAGAGGCTGGGAAGTGTAGTAGGGGGCTAGCATGGGGTGATAATTGTTAATGAGTACAAAAAATAAAAATAAAAGAATGGTCTCTCTGCCTGGGTAGGTCCAGCAGTGTTGGCCACACACATCCCACTAGTGGTTGGGGTCACTGGCATTGGTTGAATATCATCCCCGGCTTTGGCCATGGCCATGAGTGAGATTTGGCACCCAGAGCCTCCAGGGGCCTCAGCTCAATGTGCACTGCCCCATGTGCAGCTGTGAAACCCAGGCCCTGATGGGCACTATGGCCTCTGCCCCATTGTGGCCACTCACATGGTCTAGCCCCTGGGTCTGGCCTCCAACTCCTAACCCTGTCTTCTCTCTGCAGGAAACTGGTCCTCCCACACCTGAGCCCAACACTGCCAGGTCTGTGGAAAGGGGGAGACTCAGTTGGTTCTGTTTTTCAAATAAAACTGTTTGTCTAAAAGAAAAAATAGAAAAAAAATGGATAAAACCTACTATTTGATAATACAACAGGGTGACTATAGTCAATAATAAGTTAATTGTACAGTTTAAAGTAACTTAATGAATGTAATTGGATTGTTTATAACTCAAAAGATAAGTGCTTGAGAAAATGGATGCCCCATTCTTCATGCTGTGCTTATTTTACATTTATGCCTATATGAAAACATCTCATGTACCCCATAAGTATATATGTATACCTACTATGTACTCACACAAATTAAAAAACAAAATAAAAAGTGTAAACCAAAAATAAAGTTCTAAGCCCCCCAACGATCTAAACAGACCCCTCTTCTTGGTTGAAGGCATTCCAAAATTAACCTGATAAACTAGTTTTGGTCATGATGGGAAGTGAAGGAGGTGTGTAAGACATGCCTCAGAGCTGACCAGCGTGCACATCAACAAAAGACTTTAAGAATGATAGAACAGACTCTTTAAGTCTAATTAAACAAATTTACTATCTATTTTCTCTGAAGTGTGCTACCTGGGGGCTTCATCTACATGATAAAACCTTGGTCTCCACAACCCTTTATTATAACGCAGACACTCCTTTCTGTTGATTCCAGGTCTTTATATAATAACTCTTTCAACCAATTGCCAATCAGACAATCTTTTAATCCACCTATCACCTGAAAGCCCAGACTTCCAGTTGTCCCACGTTTCCAGACAAAACCAATGTACATTTTACATGTATTGATTGATGTTTTATGTCTCCCTAGAATGTGTAAAACCAGTTGTAGCCCAACCACCTTGTGCACATGTCATCAGGACCTCTTGAGGCTGTATCATGGGCATGTCCTTAACTTTGGCAAAATAAACTTCTAAACTGATGGAGACTTGTCTCAGATACTCTTAATTTAACAATTGGTAACCATGAAGGAACTCTGAGTAGAGGTTCCCCTGACCTTTGTCAAATCTCCTATCCATGCTTGGTAACAGTTTGAGCTATCGTTATTGCTCAAACCAATAGAAAAATTTACTGTCCTTGGAGGCCCTCCTACAGAGAATCTCTGGTCTCCCAAAATTTTGATAAAATCTGAGATTTATTTTGTTGTATGACTCCTTTTCTGGAGTTGTACTTTTTTCCAACATGGAAGGTGAGTTTTCCTGATTCCATAACAATGGAAAGCAGGCAACTCCCTCTGGAGTTTCAGCTCGCCTCCAACAGGGAAAATGAGTTTGAGGTTTTTCCTGCTTCTAAAATAGTAGAGAGCAGTCTTATGCATGGGCCCCATTTCTAGATAAGTAGCTTAGTTCAGTTTTTCTGTCTTGAAAGTTCTCCTTAATGACTAAATGTTAAAGCTGACAACCAACTGGTTTTAACTTCTTACCATTAGAGTACTCAGTAATCACATTGTTTGTTTTGGTTATTCTCCCATTGGATTTGGCCAATTCCACCCATCTTGGTCAAATCTAAATGAGAATTCCAAATTGTGGGGAATAAGTCTTCTGAATTGGCTAAAATTCCTCACAGCTGTAGGATAAAAACAAAAACAAAACATGTACTTGGTTGCTCCATTCACTTCCTTTCTTAAAAAAAATTGTTCTTGGCCGGGCGCGGGGGCTCACGCTTGTAATCCCAGCACTTTGGGAGGCCGAGGCGGGCGGATCACGAGGTCAGGAGATCGAGACCACGGTGAAACCCCGTCTCTACTAAAAATACAAAAAAAATTAGCTGGGCGTGGTGGTGGGCGCCTGTAGTCCCAGCTACTCGGAGAGGCTGAGGCAGGAGAATGGCGTGAACCCAGGAGGCGGAGCTTGCAGTGAGCCGAGATCGCGCCACTGCACTCCAGCCTGGGTGACAGAGTGAGACTCCGTCTCAAAAAAAAAAAAATAAAAAATAAAAAATAAAAAATAAAAAAAATAAAAAAAATTGTTCTTTCAATTCCTTTTCTTCCACCCTATTCCTCCCTCCAATTTTGCCATCTTCAGGACAAAGTTAAAAATCTAGAGAGGGCTTCTAATGACTCAGACACCTTAAAGAACTCAGAATAAAGGTGCCATTCATGCCCCTTTTGTGGTGTTCAGCTTTCTTTGTGGAGTTGCAAGAGTCATGAGTAGATTCTTAAGTCTTGTATTGCATTAACTGACCTCTTTGTGTTTGGGGAGTATCAGAGATTATCTTTTACTGTGAGAGAATTTGACTTTGGTGTGTGTAATGGCAGGTGAGAGCTACAAAGTTAGGGGATGGCTGAAGGTCGTTTTCAGGAAGGGGTCTGTGCAGAGTATTTTCTCCTGGTAAGTTGTTGTTTAGCATCCTAATTCTAGTTTGAAGGTGCATTCTGAAAGGTCTTCTCCATTGCCTTTTTCTAAAGACAAACAGAGTCATCTCCCTTTTGGGTATCCCATTTGGTTTCTAGTTCAGAGGTGCATTTCAAAGAGTCTTCTCCATTGTTTTTTCCTCCCAAAATTAAGGTCAGTTGGTTTGTCTGCACATTTGCATGAGGAACTGAACTGTAATTTGCATAGACAAATGGGAGACTGAGCTACTTGGCTTCAAAAAGAAAAGGGATTTAGCCCCTCCCAGCCAAAAGGCACCCCTGGGTGACTGGGAGCTGAGTGGGAGTGTCTGAGGGTTGACCCCCCCACGATGTGAAGTGACCCTACAAGGAACCAACAAAATTGGTTTAAAAAGGCCTTGTCCAGAAAATGCATGTAAGAGCTGACCACTAGGCATTTTGAGCGCTCTTGGAGGTGGTAGACCTCTGGTGAGAGAAACTGAGACATGTAAGAGGGCAGAAATGACTCAGTGGTGAAACACTGTGGAGTCCCACTCACAATCAGAACACATTAATACACACACACACACACACACACACACCCCTAAGCCACAGCTCAGGTCCTCTTTTTTAGAAAAAGAGGTGAGAATCTAAGAATGAAGAAAGAGGCTGGGCATGGTGGCTCACACCTGTAATCCCAACACCTTGGGAGGCGGAGGCAGGTGGATCACTTGAGGTCAGGAGTTCGAGACAATCCTGGCCAACATGGTGAAACCCTGTTTCTACTAAATATACAAAAATTAGCCGGGCGTGGTGGTGCATGCTTGTAGTCCCAGCTACTCAGGTGGCTGAGGAAGGAGAATCACTTGAGCCCAAAAGGCAGAGGCTGCAGTGAGCCAAGATCATGCCACTGCAATCCAGCCTGGGTGACAGAGCAAGACTCCATCTCAAAATTAATACATACATAAATACATAAGAATGGAGAAAGAGAAGGAGAATGATCCTCTTTTTGATAACCCATTGGTTTTATGGTGCCTCTACTTGCAAGTGTGTGGGTAAAATGGAAAAGTTTGAGGGCATTCCGGGTTTTTTAGTATTCCAGTTGGTTACATATTATGGTCTGCTGTACACATTTTAAACTGATGAGCAAATTACATCCAGGAAAAATTCAAAGCCCAAAGGTCAACCTGCAACTATAGAGTTCCTAAATTCTCTATTTCTCTGTTTTTTTTTTTTTTTCCTGCCTGCTATAAATCTGTTGTTACTTTTCTACTGAGGTAAAAAACACTGTTCGGATCCAACTGTTTTCTTTTTCTTTATTTTTTGTTTCTGTAAAGCAATGAGTTTGTGTTAATATATATTGTCTAGAGTTCTGAAGTAAAATCTTTGAGATCCTTGTATGAGTGCGTATGTGTGTGTTTATGTATACATGCATGTATTTTGTTATGTGTTGTGGCCACACGGTACCAAATTGGATTAAAGTTAAGGAGTATTCATAAATTAAGTAAGTAGTAATCCCAAATGCTTTTCAAGTTCATGTGACTTAAGTAAAATTTTCCATAAATAAGCCAAATATAATATTATTGGTAAAGTAATACTGGAAATGTCTTAAGAATTGTCAACATTTTTGGTTGTATTTATTGATGAAGCAGTTTCATACCTATGCTTGCCAAATACTATACAGTATCAAAATTTGGCATAAGGGTTATAAAACCATAAACATACCCCAAACAGAATGATATTTGCCTGTGTGCTGGGATTACAGGCATGAGCCGCCATGCCTGGCCTGACTTAATTTTAATGAAAGATGTTTTTAATTTTAAAATTCTTTGTTATTTTTCTAAATTCTTTAGATTGATATCTTAGAAGTCCGACTTCTGCTGTACCTTGCTGCTTCGGCTCTCCCTTTTGAGAAGGCCTGGGATGGTAAATCACTCCTTCAACTTTTATTGGCTCCTGTAATGCTTTTTTTTTTTTAATTAATAGTCTAAAGTAAGGGAGGGAATTTTTGAAAACAGGGATATAAAAAATGTTATAAGATCTGCCTTTGTCTATACATCTGTTACGTCTGTATGTTTTATATGTATCATGTGAAAGTGATATTTCACTACCAAACCATATGAAAGAGCTCTAATCAATTGGCTTAAAGAAAAGTAAGTGCTTATCAGACTAATAAAAACTAGCCCTGATGCCTTTTAGTTCACATGACTTTAGTAGTATTTGGTAAGATTAATTTCGTAAATTTAATCTTAAAATTCTCTCCAGTAGTTTGAAATCTTAAAGTCATGTTATGTTAAATTAAGTAATCCTCAATTTTTTGCACTGGGAATCTGGTTTACTAAGAGATAAAATAGGAGAGTAAAAAGTAATTTTGGTGAAGTTTATAAAACATAAGAATGTGGTTTTTGCTAGTTGAGAGGCTAGGGTTTATTTTTCTAGTTTAGAGGCGATTCTAAACTTCTAAAAATATACGGACAGCTGGGCGCTGTGGCTCACACTTGTAATTCCAGCACTTTGGGAGGCCAAGGTGGGCGGATCACCTGAGGTCAGAAGTTCAAGACTAGCCTGACCAACATGGCGAAAGCCCATCTCTACTAAAAATACAGAAATTAACCAGGTTTGGTGGCATGCATCTGTAATCCCAGCTAGTTGTGAGGCTGAGGTAACAGAATCGCTTGAACCTGGGATGTGGAGGTTGCAGTGAGCCAAGATCGTGCCACTGCACTCCAGCCTGGGAGACAGAGTGAGACTCCATCTCAAAATAAATAAATAAATAAATAAATATAAACACATACACATATATACACACATACATATATACATATATATACACATACATATATACATATATACACACACACATATATACACACATATATATACATATATATATACACATACATATATACACATATATACACACACATATATATACATATATATATACACACATACAGACAAAACTAAATGAATAAAGAGAAAACTAAAAGGTGGGAAATTAGAAACCTTTGATTCCTCGGTTATTGTTATCTGTATAATGTAAAATGAAATTAAAGAATAATGCTGAGGCTGGGTGGAGTGGCTCGTACCTGTAATCCCAGCACTTTGGGAGGCCGAGGTGGGCGGATCACCTGAGGTCGGGAGTTTGAGACCAGCCTGACCAACATGGAGAAACGCCGTCTCTACAAAAAATACAAAACTAGCCAGGCGTGGTGGTGCATGCCTGTAACTCCAGCTACTTGGGAGGCTGAGGAAGGAGAATCACTCGAACCCAGGAGGCTGAGGTTGCAGAAAGCCGAGATTGCACCATTGCACTCCAGCCTGGACAACAAGAGTGAAACTCTGTCTAAAAAAAAAAAAAAAAAAAAGAATAATGCTGAGTTGGACCTTGATGCTAGACAGAGCTCAGATTTAAAGTCAGTCTGAGTTTATGCCACCAGCCTGAAAGCTGCACCCCAAGGGCAGAATTATGCAGGGCAACAGAAAGTAACTCTAAAACCTGTGGTTACCAAGAAGATAGTCAATGTGAGGGAAGGGCAAAACCAACCATAGAGTATAATGTAAAGAAATTGTTCCATTTTGTAGATTTGTGTCATCCACTTCCTGAGAACCCTTTACTATAAAAGAAGGTAAAAATAACTACTTTAAGGGCAGTATCTTATATTTTAAATGCTACAGAATGAAAGAGCATGTTTGGGTTGTTACAGAACCCATAGCTTACTATTAGACAATCACTGACGGTTATATGCGATCCAGATGAAGAGCAGGTTATTTGTGAGAGAACAAGCAGCCCAGTGGATTGGATGAATGCCACCGTAAGGTCTGTTTACCCTGAGAAGGAGATTTCCCAACTCTCTATATAAAATACCAAGTGGAGCATCCCAGATGAAGCGGCTGATATTACTTATATGCAAGCCATGTGGGACTGGCTTTGTGATAACCAAGACATGTTTCCACTGAATATGCCTATTATCCAGGTCATGGTAAAAGCTGTGGTTAAGGGGGCCCCTTCTATATGGGCACCCTGGATGACATTACTCCTGCAGAATCAAACAACTGTTTGAGAAGCCTTATCAAATTTGCTGTCCTTCACGGGTCTTACAGATGCTAATAGAACATTACAGTAATTAACAACAACAAAAAAGGGAAAGGCAAAAGGGAGTCAAAGGACTCATCCCAGAATGGTGGAAATCATTAAATGTTTATTAAGAAATGAAATGAAAATTGATGGAGTTAAAGCAAACGTCTTTACAACACTATGAAAGTTTGGGTGAAACAAAGGAAGCCCCTGCTGGGTCCCCCTACATTAAAAGGTCCCACATCACTTTCCTACAGTTGTCCCAGGTTGGAGGAATTTAAGAAAACAAAAGGGAAAAGGTATAATGAGCAAGCTAACATTATCTGGGGCAATGTTGAGGTGAGTTAAGGTAAAGATTGACAAAACGGCTTGAGTATCTTGGCTCAACTCCGTTCTGGGAACCCAAATCCTTTTCCACCAGAAATGGTAAAACGGTCTGGTAGTAGAGAAGCAAAGTTCCTGGGACCAGAACATAAAAATGTAAAGATTGATAGGGTTATGAAATTTGAGATGTTTAAACAGGCTTTCTGTAAGGTAGTTGTGACTCCTTTACCCAAATTTCCTATGAAAATGGGAATTGTATCTCACTAGGGGATGTTTTCCCTATCTAGTACTATAAAACTGAAGGCATGTAAATCTGACCTTTGAGAAATGTTCATTGGACACACTAAATGGGAACTAGTAAGATTGCCTGAGCCTACAGAATATAGGGTGGAAGCTAGAGTGCTGGTCAGGACAAATCCTTCATTTGATAGCCCTCTGTGGAGTGTTTATTGGGGCTTACGGCAAATGCCTGTGAGCACTTTCCAATGATAACTACTGGAAGTTTGGACTAGAGAATTTCCACTTAAGGTACATTTACTGCCTTGCTATGGAATGCTAACTAAAGCTACCCCTATGTTAATGAAAACAATAGTGTCCCAAAGATTTCCATGATAAAATGAATGTGGTTTTTATAGGATCATGCTATCTGGGGATGCAAGGAGGAGATATTCATTAGCAGGGAGCCTCTTTTTCCCTTAGGACTGGCTCTAACAGTGCGAAGAGCTGCTAGATTTTTCAGTGCCAGATAAACAGCTCTCATCTGACAAGAGCTGCTTGGCTTGCGAATGGCAGTTCCAAGGTGAACAAACAACATTTTGTTTGAAGGCCTGCTGATTTGGTTAAAGGAGAGTCATGAAAATAGTTTTATTTATTTATGTATTTATTAGTTATTTATAGTTTAGAGCAATTGGGTAAAGTATGTTTTTGTGAGCAAGTTTACCTTTCTCTCTATCGGAGGTCTCTAAAATTTGGAAACTGTTCACGCATATTCTGATTTTATAACAATATAGTTATTTGCATAAGTTTACTAAGAGTCTTTAAAAAAAAAGACAGTTGGAGACACTGGTTATTTTTCCAAGGCTTTGACTAGAATAACATATTTTTAGGTAAAGTTCAGCAAAGCCAACTTGAAAAGAGCCTATATGGTCAAACAATTCTTGCTGCCCTTTATGTAAATAATCAGGCCAAGTATAATAAGCCTAAAACTTACTTCACACACAAATTGGTCTTACTGTAATTTCTCCTTAGTAGAAAAGGAGTACTAGAGGAGAGAAATTGTTTCAAAGGAAAACTATAACACCTTTTACTGGACTACAGCCTTGACTTATGTTTTTGAGTGAAAATTGAATCAGGAATTATTTCTGGGCTACAGTAATATTCTAAAGAGTATCAGGTTATAATTTTCTTCATGTTTTTAGTTGGCACCCTGATGGAATAGGTTCCTTTTTCTGTTCTGACATGCACATTCTATTGTCAAACTGTTGTTATTTATCTCTTGTAGTTTTACTTATTCTGAGAAAATCAGAATCATGTATTCAGAAGACTTAGAGATGATTTGAAAAAGCCTGCAAATCTTTGTCATTTTGAATCCCACTGGGTCCAGTCAGTTTTTCACTGCAAATGCCCTGCTGCTAAACCTATACAAGCAACTTTCCTCTAGGCCCAGGGACTATCACAGAAGAAGTGGGTGTATGAGATTATAAGGGCCAGTTTTGAGGAATAGAATTAGTTCAGACCCTGCAAATCAAGGATGGGTATACGGATGCCTAAACAGCTGGCAAAATAAGGGACTTTGCCTTCTGGATAATTACATGCATGGCACCATTTCATCCATCACGACCATAAAGAATTTTCTGCTTTCTGTAGAATTAAAAGAAAATTATTACTGAGAGGATATAAAGATACCTGTCATGAAGCCTCCTGGGTATAATAGTTCCAGTTATGATATTTATGCAGATAGATATATACTTAAAAAAATCAGCACCTTAGGACAAATTTCTAAAAGAGGGCAAAAAGCATTGTGGCACAAGAAGTCTCTAAACTCCTTAGCCGAAAAGGTTTTAACAAGGCTTATGTTTTGTATAGCTAATTTTTATATGTCTGTAACTAAAACCAAGATCACAGTAGCTCACCATATAGAAGTTAACGTAGGTAAGTCAGTTTTGTAATCTCACCTTTGGCTTTTTGTTTGGTGACTTTTATATTATATACAAAATTTTAAGGGTTAATAAATGCCTGTTGATGTCCATTCCTGTTTGGCCTAGAACATTTAAATTGGCTATAAATCTTTTGGCTCTAAGTCCCTTGGCCCTAGGGGTCCCACTGAGGGAGAGGATGGACCTGGGCCAGGCAGCCATGCCACCTTAGTAATGCTATGGAACAAAATAGAGGTTTGGTGGCCATCAGTGTCACTTCTGGCAAATCTTGGCCAGAAGGGGGAGAATATCAACCAAAAATAAAATTCTAAGCCCCTCAACCATCTGAACAGACCCACTTCTTGGTTAAGAGCATTCCAAAGTTAACCTGAAAAACTAGTTTCAGCCATAATGAAAAGTGAGGGAGAAGTGTCAGACATGCCTCACAGCTGCCAGCATTCACAACAACACAGACACCTTAAAACTGATAGAACAAGGCCGAGAGCAGTGGCTCATGCCTGTAATCCCAGCACTTTGGGAGGCCAAGGTGGGTAGATCACCTGAGGTCAGGAGTTCAAGACCAGCCTGGCCAACATAGTGAAACCCTGTCACTACTAAAAATACAAAAATTAGCTGGGCATGGTGGCATGTGCCTATTGTAATCCCAGCTACTTGGGAGGCTGAGGCAGGAGAATTGCTTCAACCCGGGAGGCACAGGTTGCAGTGAGCTGAGACCATGCCATTGCACTCCCGCCTGGGCAATAAGAGCGAAACTCAGTCTCAAAAAAAAAAAAAAAAATACTGATAGAACAGCCTCTTTAAGTCTAATAAGAACATTTACTATCTATTTTCTCTGAAGCCTGCTACCTGGGGGCTTAATCTACATGATAAAACCTTGGTCTCCACAACCCCTTATTATAACCCAGATTCCTTTCTATTGATTCCAGGTCTTTAGGTAATAACTCTTTCAACCAATTGCCAATCAGAAAATCTTTGAATCTGTCTATGACCTGGAAGCCCCCACTTTTAGTTGTGCTGCCTTTTCAGAACGAACCAATGCACATGTTATGTGTATTGATGTTTTATGTCTCCCTAAAATGTATAAAACCAGTTGTAGCTCAACCACCTTGTGCTCATATTTTCAGGACCTCCTGAGGCTTTGTCATGGGCGTGTCCTTAATTTTGGCAAAATAAACTTCTAAAATGATTGAGACGGCCGGGCGAGGTGGCTCACGCCTGTAATCCCAGCACTTTGGGAGGCCGAGACGGGCAGATCACGAGGTCAGGAGATCGAGACCATCTTGGCTAACACGGTGAAACCCCGTTTCTACTAAAAATACAAAAAATTGGCCGGACGTGTTGGCGGGTGCCTGTAGTCCCAGCTACTCGGGAGGCTGAGGCAGGAGAATGGCGTGAACCCAGGAGGCGGAGCTTGCAGTGAGCTGAGATCGCGCCACTGCACTCCAACCTGGGGGACACAGTGAGACTCCATCTCAAAAAAAAAAAAAAATGATTGAGACTTGTCTCAGATACTCTTTTGTTTACAAAGAGAATACTAATTTTTAGGCTTAGTACAATAACTTACACTATTACTGAAGATAAAAAATTATGCTTCCTCAGTGACAACAAAGATAAACTAAGTCAGCTAACAAATATAATATAGGCTTTTATTTAGATTACTTTACTTTACGTCATTCCCCACCTAAAAATTCATTACATTTTTCCTGTTGTCAATGTGTTGACTCCCTGTAATTTGTACTGAATCCCCTCACATGTACTCGAAATCTTCAGAAATCCATTGCAAATATCTTCATAAGTTTATTAGGAAACCAGGACTGAGGAGCAAACACAGGTTCCATACAAACTGATAAAATCTTGGGCCTTTAAATTAGAGATTTAGGGTTCTCAAAACGGTCACTACAGACAGGGTTAGCTATAAACGGTGTTAATAACTGTTTCACACAAGCAAATATTAAAGAGATAACTATAATACTTTTCCCCTTGAGAAAGCTCTGGTACATGACTAGGATTATAAAATACTGCAATGACTACTTTACTCAAGACTTATATTATAATTTTACAGAATTAAGATAGTCGTTATTAAGATAGAAAAAGCAATGTGCTAGCTAATTCACCATTTTTAATAATAAAATAAATATTCTATCATACAATGCAGAGTCTGAGAAGAGGTACAAAAATTAAAAAGTAGAAATTTGATTTGTAAAAGAACGTCAGAATCAGATACATCCCCTCTCCATAGAGGGCTCTGCAGTGAGGCCACAGGTAGGGCAACACCCTCCTGGCATAAACAACTTGCTGGCAGCGTCTCTCAGGACTGTTGTCTGGCCTCTCCCAGGGCACAGGGAGAGATAAATTGCACTGAAAAAAGAGAGCTCAGCTTCCCAGAATCAGAGTTGCTTTGGGTTGGGTGGTGGTGAAGGCAGATATCAGGCAGAAGTTTTGCAGGGATGGCAGGACACAAACTGCAGCCTGGAGCAGCTGGAGTTCCTCAACCATGCAGAGAAATAGACAAGCTTACCATTTTAAGTGATTTCTCCTTACTTAAAACACTTTCATCTAGTTTCCGGGAAAACATAACGAAGGGCTTATAAATTACTCTCACTTGATGCATAAGACTCAATGTTCTGGGGAGTTAAAAGGAATGTGGTTAACATTGTCCAATGCCTTGAGGAGACACATAATAAATAGGGGAGATGAGGCACAGATAAATGCAATTGACTCTTAAATAACAGACTACTTTTAAAAAGTAAAATAGCAACTGAGAAATGTTCAGATGATGAAGGCATCTTCAGGTGGCTTCCTTTTGTCATTCCGTGTTTTGGTTTGCACTTATTTTTCCTTTTGGTATTTTTCAAATTTTTTGTTTTTTTCTTTACAATTGTGAAGATATCTGGAGCCTCCAGTGAACTGAGGACTCTCGGCTATTTAGGCTTTTGTGTGTCTGTTTTTCACCTCAGCAGTCTTCATTCTACTTGACTGCTATCCTCAAGAAAAAGCAACAGGTAATTATTAAACATTTCCAGGACCAAACAAATATTAGTAATAGCTGAGAGGCCGCCAGATACCAGCTACTTAGAGAAGTATATAGAATTCAGTCAAAAAATCCAATCTCTTCATCAAGGAACTGGCATTCCAGGGTACAATGCTCCTGTCGAAAAATGATGTCAAAAATCAAGCTTTAAATTATGTATATGTCATTACCTTTCGAAGTAGCAATGAAAGACATGTAAGAGAGCATAAAGGAGAAGAGTGCAGGCCCATGTAAAAAACCCAGAATACTAAATATCCTTCCAACCCCACTGTCTTATGGATGAAGACAGTTGGCATAAATAGCATTACTTTAATCTATTTATCTAAAACTTTCATGTTTAGAGAAGGTAAACATGAGAGCATACCTGACTGAGTATTCCATCTTTGAAATTGACTGGTGTTTATAATTGTAAAGTTAATTAGGTAGACACAATCTATTAGTACACCAGTCTTCTGGTGTACAAAAGGAATTAAGTAAAAGGTAAACACGGCAAAGTCATTTGGGGACAGAACACTCTCTGAGTGAAATTAACCCAGCGTATATCACTGGAGGGTGATCAGTTGGAGGATTATGTTTAAAAAGTCACTATGGCTTACTTCTGCCAGAGAGGGCAGGGAGAGGAAAGGTCCACTTCATATTTAGGTTTACTTTAGTTATCTGAAGGATCCTGATGGAACTGAAGTCTCTGTCTTACTTATTGAATAAATATGGGAACATAAACATAAATAAAAGGGGGTCCCATAATCTCAAAAGCATAAAGGTTTGGAACGGCTGAAAAAAGAGAATGAGTTTGTGAACTAAACCACAAAGCATACAAATTTCCCACAGACTTTTGCCATGATTGCAGCCTTGCTCCCTATGTTTTACTATGCCTGTAGAAATACCCTGGAGGCTTTGGGTGGAAGCAGAGCCATTTCAGGAACATAACCTAGCTATGGATAATCTCTCTACACCGGCGCTACTCTATGCCCATATGGCATTTGAATGTCCTCAATCTTTTAATTTGTTAGATAGGGTAGTAGTAATGCCAATAACTACCAAGCAGTTTATTAGTTTTAAAAGATTCTGCTTTATTTATTATTAGGTTTAATAAATATAACCACAGGTAGTAAATGCTAGAGGGTAACTAAATATGGTGAATCTAGAGAAAGAAGGGTTATACTACAAAAAGTAGTTAAAATATTATTTAAAAAAAAACTTCGGGCAGAGCGCCGTGGCTCATGCCTATAATCCCTAGCACTTTGGGAGGCCGAGGTGGGTGGATCACCTAAGGTCAAGAGTTCAACACCAGCCTTGCCAACATGGTGAAACTCTGTCTCTATTAAAAAATATAAAATTAGCCGGGCATGGTGGCAGGCACCTGTAATCCCAGCTACTCAGGAGGCTGAGGCAGAAGAATCACTTGAACCCGGGAGGCGGAGGTTGCAGTGAGCCAAGATCGTGCCAGGGCACTCCAGCCTGGGCGACAGAGTAAGACTCCGTCTCTTAGTACACTTTGTTATAAGTCATTACAGCAATAAAAGACTGAAGTAGAATCTCCTTTCAGCAGGGCTAATTAACAAACATGCCCCAAAATGAAACTGTTTTCTTTGGAGAGAGGAGAGTTGTAATGATTCGTCTTTGCAGCATATATTCTACAATTGTGACCACATATGTCTGGTCACATATATTTATACTGTTGGAACAAACTAGAAAAGAACTACAAGAAGATAGGTTCTAGAGAATGGAAAATGACAGGGTAATATGAACACCTTTAATTATTAAACTTAATTTTGCCAATACTTTAAAGAGAGTATGTTTAGTTTCCAAAGCTACTCATTATTTAGTGTGTTAAAGCTAGTAAAAGGCCAAGTGCAGTGGCTCACGCCTGCAATCCCAGCACTTTGGGAGGCCAAGGCAGGTGGATCACTTGAGGTCAGGAGTTCAAGACTAGCCTGAACACGGTGAAACCCCGTCTCTACTAAAAATACAAAAAGTACCCAGGCGTGGTGGCACGCTCCTGTAATCCCAGCTGCTCAGGAGGATGAGGCAGGAGAATCACTTGAACCTGGGAGGCGGAGGTTGCAGTGAGCCAAGATTGTGCCACTGCACTCCAGCTGTGCGACAGAGCGAGACTCCATTTAAAAAAAAAAAAGCTAGGCCGGGCGCGGTGGCTCACGCCTGTAATCCCAGCACTTTGGGAGGCCAAGGCGGGCGGATCACGAGGTCAGGAGATCGAGACCATCCTGGCTAACACAGTGAAACCCCGTCTCTACTAAAAACGCAAAAAAATTAGCTGGGCATAGTGGCGGGCGCCTGTAGTCCCAGCTACTCGGGAGGCTGAGGCAGGAGAATGGCGTGAACCCGGGAGGCGGAGCTTGCAGTGAGCCACTGCACTCCAGCCTGGGCGACTGAGACTCCATCTCAAAAAAAAAAAAAAAAAGTTAGTAAAAATACCCTTCCCTTTCAAAAGTTTTGCTATATTCTGTTTCCATCACTTCCCCTCATATACTTCAGCAAATATATTCCTTATATAAATATTTAGCTATTTACTAGTTTTTGAATTTTTATTGAGATATAATTCAGTATCATATACTTAACTTTTTTATTTTTTTATTTTATTTACTTATTTATTTATTTTTGAGACAGAGTCTCGCTCTGTCGCCCGGGCTGGAGTCCAGTGGCACTATCTCAGCTCACTGCAACCTCTGCCTCCTGGGTTCACGCCATTCTCCAGCATCAGCCTCCCCAATAGCTGGGAATACAGGCGCCCCCCACCATGCCCTGCTAATTTTTTGTATTTTTAGTAGAGACAGGGTTTCACGGTGTTAGCCAGGATGGTCTCGATCTCCTGACCTCGTGATCTGCCTGCCTCAGCCTCCCAAAGTGCTGGGATTACAGGCGTGAGCCACAGCGCCCGGACTTTATTTTTATTTTTTAGACAGGATCTCGCTTTGTCACCCAGGCTGGAGTACAGTGGCATGATCTCGTCTCACTGCAGCCTCAGCTTCCTGTGCTAAAGCAACCCTCCCAACTCAGCCTCCCAAGTAGCTGGGACCACAGGCATTCACCACCATGCCCAGCTATTTTTTTTAATTTTTAATTTTTTTTATTTTTTGTAGAGACAGGGTTTCACCATGCTACCCAGGCTGGTCTTGAACTCCTGAGTTGAAGTGATCTGCCTGCCTCAGCCTCCCAAAGTGCTGGGATGACAGGTGTGAGCCACTGCACCTAGCCCCTACTTCACTTATTTAAAATACACAACTCGATAGATTTTAGTACATTCACAGAGTTATGCAATCATAACCACAATCTATTTTAATTTTTCATTGTATATTTAATTGACATAAAATTTTATATATTTATCATCTATGACATGATATTTTGAAGTCTATATATGTTACCTTACATAGCATTTTTGTGGTGAGAACACTTAACACGCACTCTTTGCATTTTTCAAGAATACAGTATATCTTCATTAACTACAGCAATCATGCTGTAAATAGATCTCTTAAACTTATTCCTGCTAATTGTAATTATGAATGCTTTGACCAATATCCTCCCATCCCCTCTCCCGCTTAATCACTCCAGCCTCTAGGAACCACCATTCTACTCACCACATCTATGAGTGAAGGCATGTAGTATTTGTCTTCCTGTGCCTGGCTTGTTTCATTTAATATCCTCCAGGTTCATCCATGTTGATGCAAATGGCAAGATTTCCTTCTTTTCAATGAATGAATAGTATTCCACTGTGTATATACCATATTTTCCTTATTCATTTTTTTTTTTTTTTTTTTTTTTGAGACGGAGTCTTGCTCTTTTACCCAGGCTGGAGTGCAGTGGCGCTATCTCGGCTCACTGCAAGCTCCGCCTCCCGGGTTCATGCCATTCTCCTACCTCAGCCTCTCCGAGTAGCTGGGACTAGAGGCGCCCGCCACCACGCCTGGCTAATTTTTTGTATTTTTTTTTAGTAGAGACGGGGTTTCACCGTGGTCTCGATCTCCTGACCTCGTGATCCACCCGCCTCGGCCTCCCAAAGTGCTGGGATTACAAGCGTGAGCCACCGCGCCCGGCCTTTTCCTTATTCATTTATCTGTTGATGGACAGTTGGGTTGATTCCATATCTTGGCTACTGTAAATAATGCTGCAATAAACATGGGAGTGAAAATACCTTTTGTACATACTGATTTCATTTTGTTTTGTTATATAACCAGTAGTAACATCATATAGTAGCTCTATTTTTAACATTTTTAGGAACCTCCATAAAATTTTCCATAATGGTTTTACTAATTTATATTTCCACTAACAGTGTGAAAGAGTTTCTTTTTCCTTACATGCTTGCCAACACTTGTTATCTTTTGTCTTTTTGACAATAGCTTGTCTTCATTTGCTTGATGTTGCTATAACTAAATATTTGAGACAGGTAATTTATAAAAATTAAAGGTTTATTTAGCTCATGATTCTGGAGGCCAGGAAATCCAAGATTGACAGGCTGCATCTGGTGAGAACATTCTTGCCAGGGGGAACTCTGCAGAGTCCCTGATGGTGCAGGAAATCATATGACAAGAGGGCTAACCATGCTAGCTCAGGTACCACTTTCTCCACTTATAAACCCACTAATGCTCCACCCAAACACCATAGTCAGATTTCCCACCCTATTAATACTGTTAAAATTAGTGTGAAATTTCAATATGAATTTCAGAAGGCGCAAACCACCAAAATGTGGCATAGCCATTCTAATGGGAGTGAGGTGACATCTCATTGTGGTTTTGATTTGCATTTTATTGATGATTAGTTTTCTTGAGTATTTTTTCATATACTTGTTGGACATTTGTATGTCTTCTGTTGAGAAATGTCTATTCAATCCTTTTATTTGTTAATCAGGTTGTTTTCTTGTTACTGAGTTGTTCGAGTTCCTTATATATTTTAAATATTAATCCCTTATATGTATAGATTGCAAATATTTTCTCCTATTCTGTAGGTTGTCTCTTCACTCTGTTGATTGTTTCCTTTGCTGTACTGGAGCTTTTTAGTTTGATGCAATTCCATTTGACTATTTTTGTTTTTGCTATCTGTGTTTTTGAGATTTTATCTAAAAAAATCATTCTCCAGACCAATGTCATGGAGCTTTTTCTCAATGTTAAATTCTAGAAGTTTCATGGTTTCAGTTAGTAGTTTTGGGTCTTACATTTAAGTGTTAAATCCATCTTGAGGTGCTTTCTGTATATGGTGAGAGAATAAGAATCTAATTTTGCAGGCGGATATCTGGTTTTTATGTCACCAAACATTAAAAAGCCCCCTTTCCCCATTTTGTGTTTCTGGCACCTTTGTGAAAAATTTGTTTGCTCTAAATGCGTAAATTTATTTCTGTGAAGAATGTCATAATTGTTTTCATAAAAATTGCATTAAATCTAGATATTACTTTGTGTAGTATGGACATTTTAACAGTATTAATTCTTCTAGTTTATGAACATGGGATAGCTTTCTGTTTATTTGTGTCTTCTTTGATTACTTTTCAAAATTTATTATTATTATTTCACTAGTTTTGAGGAACAAGTGTTATTTAGTTATGTGGATAAGTTATTTAGGTGAGGTTTCTGAGATTTTGGTGCACCCATCAGCTGATTAGTGTACACTGCACCCAATGTGTAGTATTTTATTCCTCACTCCCTCCAACCCTTCTCCCCAAGTCTCCAGAGTCCATTATGTCATTCTTATGTCTTTGCATCCTCATAGCTTAGCTCCCACATACAAGTGAGAAGATATGATGTTTGTTTTTCCATTCATAAGTTACTTCACTTAGAATAATGATCTCCAATTCCATCAGGTTGCTGCGAATTCCATTATTTTATTCCTTTTTATGGCTGAGTAGTATTCCATGGTATAACACATTTAGGCCAAGCACAGTAGCTCATGCTTGCAATCCCAGCACTTTGGGAGGCCAAGGCAGGTGGATTGCTTGATGTCAGGAGTTAGAGACCAGCCTGGCCAACATGGGGAGACCCTGTCTCTACTAAAAAATACAAACATTAGCTGGGCATGGTGACATGCACCTGTAATCCTAGTTACTTGAGTGGCTGAGGCACAAGAATCACTTGAAATAAGGAGGTGGAGGTTTCAGGGAGTCAAGATCACACAACTGCACTCCAGCCTGGGTGACAGAGTGAGACTCTATCGATATATCTATATCTTTATATATCTATATCTATATAGATATATATGACAGAATGAGACTCTATATATCTATATAGATATAGATATATAGATGCACACACACACACACACACATACATATAATCTCTCATATCACATTACTTTATCCACTCATTGGTTGATGGGCATTTAAGCTGGTTTTATATTTTTGCAATTGCAAATTGTACTGCTTTAAACATTTGTGTGCAAGTGTTTTTTTCATATAATGACTTATTTTTCTCTGGGTAGATACCCAGTAGTGAGATTGCTGGATCAAATGGTAGTTCTACTTTTAGTTCTTTAAGGAATTTCCATACTGTTTTCCATAGTGGTTGTACTAGTTTACATTCTCACAAGCCGTTCCCTTTCCACCACATCCACACCAATATCTAATTTTTTTAAATTTTTTACTTATAATCATTCTTGCACAAGTACGGTGGTATTGCATTGTGGTTTGGACTTGCATTTCCCAGATAATTAGTAATGTTGAGCATTTTTTATATGTTTTTTGGCCACTTGTATATCTTCTTTTGATAATTGTCTATTCATGTCCTTAGCCAACTTTTTTATGGAATTAATTAGGGTTTTTTTTTTTCTTTACTGACTTGTTTGAGTTCCTTGTAGATTCTGGGTATTAGTCCTTTGTCAGATGCATAGTTTGCAAATATTTTCTCCCACTCTGTGGGTTGTCTGTTTATTCTGCTGATTATTTCTTTTGCTGTGCAGAAGCTCTTTAGTTTAATTAGGTCCTATCTACTTATTTTTGTTTTTCTTGCATTTGCTTTTGGGTTTTTGGTCATGAACTCTTTGCCTAGGCCAATGACTAGCATAATTTTTACAATGTTATCTTCTAGAATTTTTATGGTTTGCGGTCCTAGATTTAAGTCTTTGATCCATCTTGAGTTGTTTTTTGTATAAGGTGAGAGATGAGCCTACAGTTTCATTCTTCTCCATGTGGCTTGCCAATTATCCCAGCACCATTTGTTGAATAGAATATCTTTTCCCCACTTTATGTTTTGTTTGCTTTGTCAAAGATCAGTTGGCTGTAAATATTTGGCTTTATTTTCGGATTCACTGTTCTATTGGTCTGCATGCAGGTTTTTATACCACTATCATACTACATTACAAGGTAACTATAGCCTCATAATGTAGTTTGAACTTGGTTAATGTGATGTCTTCAGATTTGTTCTTTTTGCTTAGTCTTGCTTTGGCTATGTGGGCTCTTTTCTGGTTCCATATAAATTTTAGGATTGTTTTTTCTAGTTCTATGAAGAATTATAATGGTATTTTGATGGGGATTGCATTGAATTTATAGATTTCTTTTGGCAGTATGGTCGTTTTGACAATATTGATTCTACCCATCCATGAGCATGGGATGCGTTTCCATTTGTTTCTGTCATCTATGATTTCTTTCAGCATTCTTTTGTAGTTTTCCTTATAGAGACCTTTAACCTCTTCAGTAGGTATGTTCCTAAGTTTTAATTTTTTTAACAGCTGTTGTAAAAGGGTTTGAGTTCTCAATTTGGTACTCAGCTTGGTCACTATTAGTGTATAGCAATGCTACTGATTTGTGTACATTGATTTTGTATCCTGAAACTTTGCTGAATTCATTTATCAGATCTAAGAGCTTTTTGGATGAGTCTTTAGGGTTTTCTATTTATATGATCATATCACTGGCAAACAGTGACAGGTTGATGTCCTCATTACCAATTTGGATGCCTTTTATTTCTTTCTCTTGTCAGATTGCTCTGGCTAGGAATTCTAGTACTATGTTGAATAGAAGTGATGTAAGTGGGCATCCTTGTCTTATTCCAGGTCTCAGGGGAATGTTTTGAACTTTTATCTCTTCAGTATAATATTGGCTGTGTGTTTTCCATAGATCGCTTTTATTACCTTAAGGTATGTCCCCTCTATACCATTTTTGCTGAGAGTTTTAATCATAAACGAATGCTGGATTTTGTTAAATGCTTTTTTCTGCATCTATTGAGATGATCATGATTTTTGTTTTTACTTCTATTTATGTGGTGTATCATGTTTATTGACTTCCGTATGTTACACTAACTCTGCATCTCTGGCATAAAACCCACTTGATCATGGTGTATTATCTCTTTGATATGCAGTTAATTCGGTTAGCTAATATTTTGTTGAGAATTTTTGCATCTCTGTTCATCAGGGATATTTGTTCTGTAGTTTTCCTTTTTGTTATGTCCTTTCCTGGTTTTTGTATTAGGGTAATGACTGGCTTCATAGAACGTTTTAAGTAGGATTTCCTCTTTCTCTATCTTTCGAAATAGTTTCTGTAGGATTGGTACTAATTCTTATTTGAATGTCTGATGGAATTCAGCTGTGAATCCATCTGGTCCTGGACTTTTTTTGTTGGCAATTTTTATTACTGTTTCAATGTCGTGAATTGTTATTGGTCTGTTCAGAGATTCTATTTCTTCCTGGCTTTATTTAGGAGGGTTGTATATTTTCAAGAATGTATCCATCTCTAGGTTTTCAAGTTTGTGCATATAAAGGTATTCATAGTAGTCTTGAATAATATTTCGTATTTCTGTGGTATCAGTTGTAATATCTCCCATTCGTTCCTAATTAAGGTTATTTAGACCTTCTCACTTCTTTTCTTGGTTAATGTCACTAATTGTCTATCAATTTTGCTTATCATTTCAAAAAACCAGCTTTTTTATCTTTTGTATAATTATTTTCAGTTTAATTTAGTTCTGTTCTTATCTTTATTATTTTTTTTTCTTCTGCTAGGTTTGGCTTTGGTTTGTTCTTGTTTCTCTAGTTCTTTGAGGTGTTAGCTTAGACTGTCTGTTTGTACCCTTTCAGACTTTTTGATGTAGGCACTTAATGCTATGAGCTTTTCTCTTATCATAACCTTTGCTGTATCCCAGAGGTTTTAACAGGTTTTGTCACTATTATCATTCAGTTCAAATAATTTTTTAATTTCCATTTTGATAACATGGTTGACCCAAGGATTATTCAGGAGCAGATTATTTAATTTCCATGTATTTGTATAGTTTTGACAGTTCCCTTTGGAGTTAATTTCCTATTTTATTCCACCATGGTCTAAGAAGATACTTAATATAATTTCAATTTTCTGGCTGGGCATGGTGGCTCACACCTGTAATCCCAGCATTTTGGGAGGTTGAAGCAGGTGGATCACTTGAGGTCACGAATTTGAGACCAGCCTGGCCAACATGGTGAAACCCCATCTCTACTAAGAATACAAAAATTAGCTGGGTGTGGTGGCACACACCTGTAATCCCAGCTACTCAGGAGGTTAAGCCAGGAGAATTGCTTGAACTCAGGAAGTGGAGGTTGCAGTGAGCCAAGATTGTGCCACTGCACTTCAGCCTGGGAAACAGAGGGAGACTTTGTCTCAATAAAAAGAAATAAAATAGAATAAAATAAAACAAATAATTTAGACTTTTAACAATGTACTGAGTCTTTTTTAGTGGCCTATCATATGGTCTATCTTGGAGAAAGTTTCATATGCTGTTGTAAAGAGTGTATACTTTTCAGTTCTTTGGTAGAATGTTTTGTAAATATCTGTTCATTTGTTCTAGGGTATAGTTTAAGTCCATTGTTTCTTTGTTCACTTTCTGTCTTGATGACCTGTGTAGTGCTTTCAGTGGAATATTAAAGTCCTCCACTATTTTTGTGCTGCTGTCTGTCTCATTTCTTTTGTCTACTAGTAATTGTTATATAAATTTGGGAGCTCCCATGTTAGGTGCATATATATTCAGGATTGTGATATTTTCCTGTTGTACTGACCCTTTTATCATAATATAGTGACCCTCATTGTCTTTTTTAACTGTTGTTGCTTTAAACTCTGTTTTTTCTAATATAAGAACAGCTATTCCTTCTCAATTTTTTTCATTTGCATGGAATATCTTTTCTCACCCCTTTACCTTAGGTTTATGTGAGTCCTTATGTGTCAGGTGAGTCTTTTAAAGATAGCAGACACTTGATTGGTGAATTTTTACTCATTTTACCATTCTGTATCTTTTAAGTGAAGCATTTAGATAATTTACATTCAATGTTAGTATTCAGATATAAGATACTGTTTTATTCATCATGCTAGTTGTTGCCTGAATATCTTGGGTTTTTTTCCACTGTGTTATTGTTTTATATGTTCTGTGAGATTTATGCTTTAAGAGGGTTCTATTTTGGTGGATTTTGAGGTTTTCTTCAAGATTTAGGACTCCTTTTAGCATTTCTTTTAGTACTGGATTGATAATGGCCAATTCTCTCAGCATTTGTTTGTCTGAAAAAGACTTCATCTCTCCTTCATTTATGAAGCTTAGTTTTGATGGATACAAAACTCGAGGCTGATCATTATTTTAAGGAGGCTAAAGATAGGACCCCAAACTTTTCTGGCTTAAAGAGTTTCTGCTGAGAAATCTGCTTTTAATCTGATAAGTTTTCCTTCATAAGTTACCTGATGCTATTGCATCACAGCTCTTAAGATTCTTTCCTTCGCCTTGACTTTAGATAACATGATGACTATGTGCATAGGTGATGATCTTTTTGCAATGAATTTCCTGGGTGTTCTTTGAGCTTCTTGTATTTGGATGTCTAGATTTCTAGCAAAACTAGGGAAGTTTTCCTCAATTATTCCCTCAAATATGTTTTCCTAACTTTTAGAATTATTCTCTTCTTCAAGAACACCAGTTATCCTTATGTTTGGTCATTTAACATAATACCACATGTCTTGGAGGCTTTGCTTATTTTTTTAGTCTTCTTTTTTTGTTTTGTTTTGTTGGATTTGGTTAATTCAAAAGCCTTGTCTTTGAGCTCTGAAGTTCTTTTTTTCTACTTGTTTGATTCTATTGTTGAAACTTTCCAGAGTATTTCGCATTTTTCTCAGTGTGTCTTTTATTTCCAGAAGTTGTGATTGTCTTTTCTTTATGAGATCTATTTCTCTGGAGACTTTTTCATCCATATTCTGTGTTATTTTTAAAATTTCATTAAATTGTTTTTCTTTTTTTTTTTTTTTTTTTGAGACAGAGTCTTGCTTTGTCGCCCAGGCTGGAGTGCAGTGGCACAATCTCGGCTCACTGCAAGCTCTGCTTCCTGGGTTCACGCCATTCTCCTGCCTCAGCCTCTCCGAGTAGCTGGGACTACAGGCGCCCGCCACCACGCCTGGCTAATTTTTTGTATTTTTAGTAGAGATGGGGTTTCATCGTGGTCTCGATCTCCTGACCTCGTGATCCGCCCGCCTCGGCCTCCCAAAGTGCTGGGATTACAAGCGTGAGCCACTGCGCCTGGCCCATTAAATTGTTTTTCATCCTTCTCTGGTGCCTCCTTGAGTAGCCTGATAATCAATCTTCTGAATTCTTTATCTGGCAATTCAGAGATTTCTTCTTGGTTTGAATCCACTGCAGGAGAGCTAATGTGATCTTTTGGGAGTGTTATAGAACCTTGTTTGGTCATATTACCAGAATTACTTTTCTGGTTCCTTCTCATTTGGGTAGACTGTTTCAGTGGAAATATCTGGAAATCAAGGGCTGCTGTTCAGATTCTTTTGTCCCATGAGGTGATCACTCTGTGTGGTACTCTCCTCATTCCTTTATGGATAGAACTTCCTGAGAGCCAGACTGCCGTGAGTGTTATTGCTCTTCTGGGTCTAGCCACCTAGTGGGGCTACCAGTCTCCAGACTGTTGCTGGGGAATGTTTGCAAAGAGACCTGTGATGTGATCCGTCTTTAGGTCTCCTAGCCATGGATACCAGCACTTGTTCCAGTGAACGTGGCAGTGGAGTTAAGTCAATTCTGTGGGAGTCTTTGGTTGTAGTTTTGTTTAGTGTCTGGTTTTCTCAAATGCTGGTTATGTTAGTAGTGAAGTTGTCATGTGCAACACTCTGTTTACCCAGGGTGTTGCAGGTGGTGAAATTAGTTGTTGTTTTATCCTTCTTTGGAGCAGGTTTCTTCTGTTATGAGTTGTTGTAATGGCTTGAGTTGGTTGGCTTTTAGCCAGGAGGTGGTGCTTTCAAGGGAGCATTAGCTGCAGGAGTAGAAGAGGGATATAATTTTGTCCTACATTGGCCTGAATGAATACTTGGGTTTCTCAGGTGATAGGCAGGGCCATAGCGCTCCCAAGAGAGTATGTCTTTTGTCTTCAGGGGTTTTGTCTGTCTTGCAACATTCGCAGCGGCAAGCCACTTCTTTCAAAGAGTCTGTGAATTTTTTTGGTTTTCTTGTTATGCTCCTGCAGTGGTTCTTAGAGCAAAAGTTCACAGTGTGAGTGTCCAGATGCTGTTCTGTCCATCTAAGCAGGAGCTGCATGTTAGCCCTGTCTCCTATCCACCATTTTTTTCTCCTCTCTTCAATTACTTTTATCAGTGTGTTATAGTTTTCAGCATAGAGATCTTTTACCTCCTCAGTTAACTTTATTCCTACAGATTTTTATTTGTGGCTATTATAAATGAGATTGTTTTATTTCTTTTTCAGATAGTTCACTGTCTTATTTCTTTCTCTTTCATAACTGACCTGGATAGGACTTTTAGGACTATGTTAAATTGAAGTGGCAAAAAGTAGGTATTCTTGTCTTGTTCCAGATATCAGAGAAAAAAGCTTTCAGTTTTTCCCTGTGGAATATGAGGTTAGCAGTAGATTTGTCACAGGTGGCATCTATTTTGTTAAGATACATATTTTCTCTTTTTTTTTTTTTTCATTGAGACAGGGTCTCACTCTGTCATCCAGGCTGGAGTGCAGTGGCACGATCTTGGCTCACTACAAACTCTACCTCCTGGGTGCAAGCAATTCTCCTGTCTCAGACTCCCAAGTAATTGGGATTACAGGTGTGCACCATCACACCCGGCTATTTTTTGTATTTTTAGTACAGACGGGGTTTCACCATGTTGGCCAGGTTGGTCTAGAACTCCTGACCTCGAGTGATCTGCCTGCCTCAGCCACCCAAAGTGCTGGAATTACAGGTGTGAGCCACCATGCCTGGCCAAGATACATATTTTCTATGCCTAATTTGTTGAGAGTTTTTATCATGAAAACATGCTGGATTTTTTTCAAATGCTTTTTTTGCATGTATTGAAATGATCATAACATTTTTATACTTTATTCTGTTACTATGATATATTATGTATATTGATTTGCATATGTTGACCCCACCCTGCATCCCTGGAATGAAATCTCATTTGAACATGATGAATGATCTTTGTAATACGTTACTGAATTCAGTTTGCTCATATTTTTTTGAAAATTTCTACATCTATGTTCATCAATGATACTGGCCTACAGTTTTCCTTTTTTGTCTGGTTTTGATATTATGGTAAGGCTGGCTTCATAGAATGAGTTTGGAAGTATTTCCTCCTCTTCAATTTTTTGGAAGAGTTTGAAAAGAATTGGTATTAGTTCTTTAAATCTTTGGTAGAATTCAACAGTGAAGCCATCAGCCTTGTGCTTTTCTTTAATGAGAGATTTTTTATTACCGATTCAATCTTCTTACTTATTATTGCTCTGTTTAGGTTTTCTATTTTTCAAAATTCAGTCTTGGTAGGATATGTGTCAAATAAATTATTCATTTATTCTAGGTTATCAAATGTTGGCATGTTATTGTTCATATTAGTCTCTTATGACCCTTTGTATTTCTGTGATATCAGCTCTAATACCTCTTTGTTCATCTCTTATTTTATCTATTTGAGCCTCCTCTCTTTTTTTCTTAGTATAGTTAAAGGTTTGTTGATTTTGTCTATCTTTTCAAAAAAGCCAACTCTTCATTTTATTGATCTTTCATATTGTTTTTACAGATCTATTTTATTTATTTCTGCTTCAATCTTTATTATTTCTTTTTTCCTACTAATTTTAGGTTTAGTTTGTTCTTGTTTTTCTTATTCCCTGTGATGCAACATTAGGTTGTTTATTTGAGATTCTTCTTCTTTTTTGATATAGGTGTGTATTGCTATTAACTTCCCTCTTAGAATTGCTTTTGCTGTATCTCATAGGTTTTAGTACATTGTATTTCCATTTTCATGGAATAGTGACCTTAAGGGGTAATGCAGGTAATATCTGAAAAATAATTTTAATTTCCCTTTAAACTTCTTTATTGATCCATTGGTTATTCAGGAGCATGTTGTTTAATATACATGTATTTATGTATTTTCTGCAGCTCCTTCTGTTACTGGATCTAGTTTTATACTATTTTTGTCAAAAATATATTTGAGGCCAGGGAGTGTAGCTCATGCCTGTAATGCCAGCACTTTGGGAGGCTGAGGTGGGGGCGCTAATTGAGCTTAGGAGGTCAAGTTCAGCCAGGACAACATAGTGAGATCTTGTCTCCACAAAAAAAAAAAATTAAAAAGTTAGGCAGGCATGGTGGTATACACCTGTAGTCTCAGCAGAGGTGGGAGGATCACTTAAGCCTAGGAGGTGGAGTATGCAGTAAGACATAATCACAATACTGCGCTCCAACCTTGGTAACAGAGTGAGATCCTGTCTCAAGAAAATAAAACAAATACATGATATGATTTCAATTTTCTTAAATTTGTTAAGACTTGTTTTGCAGACTAAAATATATATTTTTTTCCCAGAGTGTTCCATGTGCAGTTGAGAAGAATGTGTATTCTACAGCTGTTGCATAGAATATTCTATAAATGTCTGTTAGGTACATTTGTTCTAGAGTACAGTTTATATCTGATGTTTCTTTGTTGACTTTCTGTCTGGATGATCTGTCCACTGTTGAAAGTGATGAGTTGCAGTCCCATAATATTATTATATTGCAGTCTATCTCTCCCTTCAGATTGATTAATATTTGCACGTGTGTAGATGCTTCAATGCTGAGTGCATATATATTTACAATAGTTATATCCTCTTGCTAAATCGACCATTTTATCATTATATAATATTTTTTGTCTCTTTTTACAGTTGTAGTTGGCCATTAGTGATGCAGACTAAAAGTTGAGTTCATTTTGCAGGGGCTAAGTGTTTTCCTCTGGCATCAAGGCAGGTTTGTAGCCTCAGTCCGAGGGACCAGTCTGGAGTCAGGTACCATGGGGTGTGCCCAGTGCTGGGTTCTACTGTGGCAGGCTCCATATTGGGATCTAAGGCAAAGTTTCTCTCTTTTCCCAAAAAGGATGGTATGTGTCCCCACTCTGTGTTGCATGAAGCTGTGGGAGTGGTAATGCAGGCAATGTCACACTGTTCTTTCTACCCTCTCCAATGCGTCTTTTTTTATTATGCTATAACCAACTACTGTGATCTCTCATCTGGTTCTCTTAGATTTTGTGAAGGTATTTTCATGTATGGAGAGTTGTTCAAATTGTTGTTTCTGCAGGGAGATGACTGCTGGAGAGTCCTATCCCACCATCTTGCCCCAGTTTCTCTATGCCTTACCACAGTCAATTTTGGAACATTTCATCACTTCCCCCCCAAAACCCACATCAATTGGCAATCACCCCCATTTTATCCCAAGTCTTTCAGTCTTAGGCAACCAATAATCTACTTTCTATCTTAACAATTATTCTAATCTGGACATGTCATATGTGGTGTTTTGTGAATGAATTCTTTTACTTAGTGTAGCATTTTCTTTTTTTTATTTATTATACTTTAGGTTTTAGGGTACATGTGCACAATGTGCAGGTTTGTTACATATGTATCCATGTGCCATGTTGATTTCCTGCACCCATTAACTCATCATTTAGCATTAGGTATATCTCCTAATGCTGTCCCTCCCCCCTCGCCCCACCCCACAACAGTCCCCGGAGTGTGATGTTCCCCTTCCTGTGTCCATGAGTTCTCATTGTTCAATTCCCACCTATGAGTGAGAACATGCGGTGTTTGGTTTTTTGTCCTTGTGATAGTTTACTGAGAATGATGGTTTCCAGTTTCATCCATGTCCCTACAAAGGACATGAACTCATCATTTTTTATGGCCGCATAGTATTCCATGGTGTATATGTGCCACATTTTCTTAATCCAGTCTATCGTTGTTGGACATTTGGGTTGGTTCCAAGTCTTTGCTATTGTGAATAGTACCGCAATAAACATACGTGTGCGTGTGTCTTTATAGCAGCATGATTTATAGTCCTTTGGGTATATACCCAGTAATGGGATGGCTGGGTCAAATGGTATTTCTAGTTCTAGATCCCTGAGGAATCGCCACACTGACTTCCACAATGGTTGAACTAGTTTACAGTCCCACCAACAGTGTAAAAGTGTTCCTATTTCTCCACATCCTCTCCAGCACCTGTTGTTTCCTGCTTTTTTAATGATGGCCATTCTAACTGGTGTGAGATGGTATCTCACTGTGGTTTTGATTTGCATTTCTCTGATGGCCAGTGAGGACCTCTTCAAGGAGAACTACAAACCACTGCTCAGTGAAATAAAAGAGGATACAAACAAATGGAAGAACATTCCATGCTCATGGGTTGCAAGAATCAATATCGTGAAAATGGCCATATTGCCCAAGGTAATTTATAGATTCAATGCCATCCCCATCAAGCTACCAATGACTTTCTTCACAGAATTGGAAAAAACTACTTTAAATTTCATAGGGAACTAAAAAAGAGCCCGCATCGCCAAGTCAATCCTAAGCCAAAAGTGTAGCATTTTCAAAGTTCATTCATGTTTATACTATGTATCAGTACTTCTCTTTAAATTCTGGAATAATATTTTATTGTGTGAATATGCTATATTTTGTTTGCCTATTCATCAGTCGATAGACATTTAAGTTGTCTCCACTTTCTTGCTATTATGAAAATTCATGTACAATTTTTGAGATGGATATGTGTTTTTAATTCTCCTGAGTATATATCCAGAAGTGGAATTGTTGGGTAAGTCTATTTAGATAATTGAGGAACTGCCAAATAATTTTCCAAAGCAGTATATGAAGGTTCCAAATTACATTCCTATCAGTAGCATATGAAGTTTCCAATTTTGCCACATCTGTGTCAACATTCATTATCTATTTTATAACAGCCATTATACTGTGTATGAAGTAATTTTGATTTGTATTTTTCTTTTGGCTAAAGAGGCTGAAGATCTTTTCATGTAATTATTCAATTTTTTTTTATTTTCTAGTTGGGTTATTTACCTTTTTATTTTTAATTTCTAAGAGTTTTTTAATATATTCAAGCTCCTTATGTCAGATACATAATTAGCAAATAATTTTCCCATTATGTAGGTTTTCTTTCCATTTTCTTGATAGTGCCTTTTGAGGCACAAAAGTATTTTATTTTGATGAAGTCCAATTTATACATATATACTTTTTTTAACTTGAGCTTTTGGCATCACAGTTAAGAAACCATTTTCAAATCCGAGATTATGAAGATGTATGTCTATGCTTTCTTCTAATGGTTTCATAGTTTTAGCTCTTACGTTTATGTCTTTGATCCAGTTTGAGTTCATTTTGTTTATGGTGTGAAGTAGAGCTCCAAATTCATACTTTTTCATGGGGATATCAAGTTGTTTTAGCACCATTTGTGGAAGAGACTATTCCTTATTCCTTCCCCCATTAAATTCTTTTGACACTCCTGTCAAAAGCCAATTTACTAGAAATGTGAAGGTGTACTTCTATACCCTCAATTATTTTCTATTGATTTATGTCTATCCTTATGCCAATACTTCACTGTCTTAAATACTAAAACATTGTAGTAAGTTTTGATATCAAGAAGTGAGTCCTCCAACTGTTCTTTTTCAAGTCTCTTTTGACTATTCTGGTACTTTTCATTTCCAAAATAGTTTTAGGATCAGTTTGCCAGTTTCTGGGGGGAAAAAAAAACCACCTGGGATTTTTTACACACATTGCATCATTAATACATCTGTAAATTAATGCAATGCCTATAAAAGTATTGCAGTATTAACAATCCCATTGCCTGGGATTACAGGCATGAGCCACCACGCCCGGCCAGAATTGCTTTCTTAATTTTAGTTTCAGAGTGTTCATTGAAAGTATATAAAAATACAACTGATTTTGTACATTGATTTTTTTTTATCCTGAAGATTTACATAACTCGTTTATTCGTTATAATAGATTTTAATGGATCATTTAGCATGTTCCACATAAAAAATCATGGCATCTATAAATAGAGTTTTTATCTTCCCTTTCTAAACAGGATGTCTTTTATTTCACTTTTCTTGCCTAATTGCCCTTGCTGGAACCTGCCATAAAATGTTGAACACAAGTGATGAAAAGAGACATCCTTTTTGAGCTTAATCCCTAAGATCAGTTAAGAATAAGCTCAGTCTTTACTCCATGAAGTATTATGTTAGCTGTGGGGTATTTTATAGATGCCTTTTGTCAAGTTGAAGTAGTTTCCTTTTATTCCTAGTTTATTCAGTGTGTGTGTGTGTGTGTGTGTGTGTGTGTGTTTATCATGAAGGAGTGTTGGGTTTTGTCAGATGCTTTTTCTGCAACTTTAAGATGGTCAAGGGGCCAAGATGGCCGAATAGGAACAGCTCCGGTCTGCAGCTCCCAGTGAGACCAATGCAGAAGGCGGGTGTTTCTGCATTTCCAACTGAGGTACACAGTTCATCTCATTGGGACTGGTTAGGCAATGGGTCCAACTCGTGGAGGGCAAGCAGAAGCAGGATGGGGCATCGCTTCACCCAGGAAGTGCAAGGAGCCAGGGACCTCCCTCTCCCCACCCGAGGGAAGCCATGAGGAACTGTGCTACCCAGCCAGGATACTATGCTTTTTTCATGGTTTTTGCAATTTACGGATCAGGAGATTCCCTTGTGGGCCTAACCACCAGGGCCCTAGGTTTCAAGCAAAAAACTGGGCGGCTGTTTGAGCAGACACCAAGCTAGCTGCAGGAGTTTTTTTTTTTTTTTTGTACACTAGTGGCGCCTGGAACCCCAGTGACACAGAAACACTTACTCCCCTGGAAATGGGGCTGAAGCCAGGGAGCCAAGTGGTCTCGCTCAGTGGGTCCTACTCCCCCAGAGCCCAGCAAGCTAAGAAACACTGGCTTGAAATTCTCCCTGCCAGCACAGCAGTCTGAAGTCTGGGATGATCGAGGTTGGTGGTGGGGGCGGGTGGTGGGGGTAGGGGTGGGGCGGGGGTGGGGGTAGGGGTGGGGCGGGGGTGGGGGTAGGGGTGCAGTGGGGGGTGGGGGTAGGGGTGGGGCGGGGGGGTGGGGGTAGGGGTGGGGCGGGGGGTGGGGTAGGGGTGGGGTGGGGGCGGTGTCAGACATTACTGAGGCTTTAGTAGGCAGTTTTTCCCTGACAGTGCTAAGGAGGCTGGGAGGTCTGGGCTGGGTGCAGCAAAGTGGCTGTGGCCAGACTGCTTCTCTAGATTCCTCCTCACTGGACAGGTCATCTCTGAAGAAAAGGTAACACCTCCAGTCAGAGGCTTACAAACAAAACCCCCATCTCCCTGGGACAGAGCACCTGTGGAAGGGGTGGCCGTGGGTGCAGCTTCAGCGGATTTTATCATGCCTGCCAGCTGGCTCTTAAGAAAGCAGCTGATCGGCCAGGCACGGTGGCTCACGCTTGTAATCCCAGCACTTTGGGAGGCCGAGGAGGGCGGATCACGAGGTCAGGAGATCGAGACCACGGTGAAACCCCATCTCTACTAAAAATACAAAAAAAATTAGCCAGGCATGGTGGCGGGTGCCTGTAGTCCCAGCTAGTCGGAGAGGCTGAGGCAGGAGAATGGCGTGAACCCGGGAGGCGGAGCTTGCAGTGAGCCGAGATTGCGCCACTGCACTCCAGCCTGGGCAACAGAGCGAGACTCCGTCTCAAAAAAAAAAAAAAAAAAAAAGAAAGCAGCTGATCCTGACAAGAGGGATTCTCCCAGCACAGTGCACCAGCTCTGATAAGGGACAGATCACCTCCTCAAGCAGGTCCCTGACCCCCATGCCTCCTAAGTGGAAGACGCCTCCCAGCAAGAGCCGACAGACACCTCATATAGGAGACCTCCAGCTGGCATCCGGTGGGTGCCCCTCTGGGTGGAATCTTCCAGAGGAAGAAACAGGCAGCAATCTTTGCTGTTCTGCAGCCTCTGCTGGTGATACCCAGGCAAACAGGGTCTGGAGTGGACCTCCAGCAAACTCCAGCAGACCTGCAGAAGAGGGGCCTGACTGTTAGAAGACAAACTAACAAACAGAAAGCAACAACATCAACATCAACATCAAGGATCTCTCCACCAAAACCCCATCCAAAAGTCATCAGCCTTAAAGATCAAAGGTAGATAAATCCACGAAGATGAGCAAAAACCGGCACAAAAATACTGAAAATTCCAAAAACCAGAATGGCTCTTCTCCTCCAAATTATCACACTCCTATCCTGCAAGGACACAAACTGGATGAAGAATGAGACTGATGAATTGACAGAGTAGGCTTCAGAAGGTGGATAATAACAAACTCCTCTGAGCTACAGGAGCATATTCTAACCCAATACAAGAAAGCTAAGAACTTTGATAAAAGGATACAGGAACTGTTAACTACTGTAACTACTTTAGAGAGGAACACAAATGACCTGATGGAGCTGAAAAATACAGCACGAGAACTTCATGAAGCATACACAAGTATCAATAGTTGAATCGATCAAGTGGAAGAAAGGCTATCAGAGATTGAAGATCAACTTACTGAAATAAGGCAGGAAGATAAGATTAGAGAAAAAGGAATGAAAAGTGCAAACAAAGCCTCCAAGAAATATGGAACTATGTGAAAAGACCAAACCTACGATTGATTCGGGTCCCAGAAAGTAACGGGGAGAATGGAACCAAGTTGGGAAACTCACTTCAGGATATTATCCCAGAGAACTTCCCCAACCTAGCAAGACAGGCCAACATTCAAATTCAGGAAATACAGAGAACACCAATAACATAATCTTCAAGAAGAACAACCCCAAGACACATAATCATCAGATTCTCCAAGATTGAAACAAAGGAGAAAATGTTAAGGGCAGCCAGAGAGAAAGGTCAGGTTACCTACAAAGGGAAGCCCATCAGACTAAAAGTGGATCTCTCTGCAGAAACCCTACATCCAGAAGAGAGTGGGGGCCAATATTCAACATCCTTAAAGAAAAGAATTTTCAACCCAGAATTTCATATCCAGCAAAATTAAGCTTCATAAGCAAAGGAGAAATAAAATCCTTCCCAGGCAAGCAAATGCTGAGGGATTTTATCACCTCCAGGCCTGCCTTACAAGAACTCCTGAAGGAAGCACTAAACATGGAAAGGAAAAACCAGTAACAGCCACTGCAAAAACAGGGCAAATTATAATGACCAATGACACTATGAAGAAACTGCATCAACTAATGTGCAAAATAACCAGCTAACATCATGATGACAGCATCAAATTCACATACAACAATATTAACCATAAATGTAAATGGCTAAATGCCCCAATTAAAAGACACAGACTGGCAAATTGGATAAAGAGTCAAGACCCATCAGTGTGCTGTGTTCAGTAGACCCATCTTACGTGAAAAGACACACATAGGATCAAAATAAAAGGATGGAGAAATATTTACCAAGCAAATGGAAAGCAAAAAAAAAGCAAGGGTTGCAATCCTACTCTCTGATAAAACAGACTTTAAACCAACAAAGATCAAAAAAGTTGAAGGGCATTACATAATGGTAAAGGGATCAATGCAACAAGAAAAGCTAACTATCCTAAATAAATATGCACCCAATACAGGAGCACCCAAATTCATAAACCAAGTTATTAGAGACCTACAAAGAGACTGAGACTCCCACACAATAATAGCGGGAGGCTTTAACACCACATTGTCATTATTAGACAGATCAACAAGACAGAAAATTAACAAGGATATTCAGAACTTGAACTCAGCTCTGGACAAAGCAGACCTAATAGACATCTACAGAACTCTCCTCCCCAAATCAACAGAATATACATTCTTCTCAGTGCCACATAGCACATATTCTAAAATTGGTCACATAATTGGAAGAAAAACACTTCTCAGCAAACACAAAAGAACTGACATCATGACAAACAGTCTCTCAGACTACAGTGCAAGCAAATTAGAACTCGGGATTAAGAAACTCACTCAAAACCGCACAACTACATGGAAATTGAACAATTTGCCTCTGAATGATTACTAGGTAAATAACAAAATTAACGCAGAAATAAGTAAGTTCTTTGAAACCAACAAGTACAAAGAGACAACGTACCAGAATCTCTGGGACAAAGCTAAAGTAATGTTAAGAGGGAAATTTATAGCACTAAACATCCACAACAGAAAGTGGGAAAGATCTGAAATTGACACCCTAAGAGCAAAATTAAAAGAACTAGAGAAGCAAAAGCAAACAAATTCAAAAGCTAGCAGGAGACAAGAAATAACTAAGATCAGAGCAGAACTGAAGGAGATAGAGACACAAAAAACCCTTCAAAAAAATCAATGAATCCAGGAGCTGGTTTTTTGAAAAGATTAACAAAATAGATGGATTACTAGCCAGACAAATAAGGAAGAAAAAAAAAGAAGAATCAAATAGATACAATAAAAAATGAAAAAGGGGATATCACAGAAATAAAAACTATCATCAGAGAATACTACAAAACCTCTACACAAATAAACTAGAAAATCTAGAAGAAATGGGTAAATTCCTGGATACATACACCCTCCCAAGACTAAACCAGAAATAAGTTGAATCCCTGAATAGACCTATAACAAGTTCTGAAATTGGGGCAGTAATTAATAGCCTACCAACCAAAAAAACCCAGGACAAGACAGATTCACAGCTGAATTCTACCAGAGGTACAAAGAGGAGCTGGTACCATTCCTTCTGAAACTATTCCAAACAATAGAAAAAGAGGGTCTCCTCCCTAACTCATTTTATGAGGCCAGCCGATACCAAAACCTGGCAGAGACACAACAATAAAAGAACATCTCAGGCCAATATCCCTGATGATTGATACAAAAATCCTCAATAAAATACTGGCAAACCAAATCCAGCAGCACATCAAAAAGTTTATTCACTACAATCAAGTCAGCTTCATCTCTGGGATGCAAGGCTGGTTCAACATATGCAAATCAATAAACATAACCCATCACATATACAGAACCAATGACAGAAACCACAATCATCTCAATAGATGCAGAAAAGGCCTTTGATGAAATTCAACATCCCTTCATGGTAAAAATTCTCAATAAACTAGGTATTGATGGAATGTATCTAAAAATAATAAGAGCTATTTATGACAAATCCAAAGCCACTATCGTACTGAATGGGCAAAAGTTGGAAACATTCCCTTTGAAAACCAGCACAAGACAAGGATGCCCTCTCTCACCACTCCTATTCAACATAATTCTGGCCAGGACAACAAGGCAAGAGAAAGAAATAAAGAGTATTCAAATAAGAAGAGAGGAAGTCAAATTGTCTCTGTTTGCAGATGACATGATTGTGTACTTAGAAAACCCCATCATCTCAATCCACAAACTCCTTAAGCTTATAATAGACTTCAACACAGTCTCAGGATATAAAATCAGTGTGCAACAATCACAAGCACTTCTACACCGCAACAACAGACAAGCAGAGAGCCAAATCATGAACAAACCCCCATTCACAATTGCTACAAAGAGAATAAAATACCTAGGAATACAACTTACAAGGGATGTGAAGGAACACTTCAAGGAGAACTACAAACCACTGCTCAATGAAATAAAGTAGGGCACAAACAAATGGAAAAGTATTCCATGCTCATGGATAAGAAGAATCAATATAATGAAAATAGCCATATTGCCCAAAGTAATTTATAGATTCAATGCTATTCCCATCGACCTACCATTGACTTTCTTCACAGAATTAAAAACAACTACTTTAAATTTCATATGGAACCAAAAAAGAGCCTGTAAAGCCAAGAAAATCCTAAGCAAAAAGAACAAAGCTGGAGGCATCATGCTACGTGACTTCAAACTATACTACAAGTCTATAGTAACCAAAACAGCATGGTACTGGTACCAAAACAGATATATAGACCAATGGAACGGAACAGAGACCTCAGAAATAACACCACACATCTACAACCATCTGATCTTCCACAAACCTGACAAAAACAAGCAATGGGGAAAGGACTCCCTATTCAGTAACTGGTGCTGGGAAAATTGGGTAGCCACATGCAGAAAACAGAATCCAGATCCCTTCCTTATACTTTATACAAAAATTAACTCAAGATGGGTTAAAGACTTAAATGTAAAACCCCAAATCATAAAAACCCTAGAAGAAAACCTAGGCAATACCCTTCAGAACACAGGCATGGGCAAAGACTTCATTACTAAAACAACAAAAGCAATGGCAACAAAAGCCAAAATTGACAAATAGGATCTAATGAAACCAAAGAGCTTCTGCACAGCAAAAGAAACTGTCATCAGAGTGAACAGACAACCTACAGAATGGGGGAAAATTTTTGCAAGCTACCCATCTGACAATGGTCTATTATCCAGAATCTTCAAGGAACTTAAACAAATTTACAAGAAAAAAAAAACAACCCCATCAAAAAGTGGGTGAAGGATATGAACAGACACTTCTCAAAAGAAGACATTTAGGCAGCCAAGTAACATAGGAAAAAAGGCTCATCATCACTGGTCATTAGAGAAATGCAAATCAAAACCACAATGTGATACCATCTTACACCAGTTACAATGGTGATTATTAAAAAGTCAGCAAAGAACAGATGCTGGTGAGGCTGTGGAGAAATAGGAATGCTTTTACACTGTTGGTGGGAGTGCTACTTAGTTCAACCATTGTGGAAGACAGTGTGGCTATTCCTCAAGGATCTAGAACCAGAAATACCATTTGACCCAGCAATCCCATTACTGAGTATATACCCAAAGGATTATAAATCATTCTACCATAAAGACACATGCACAAGTATGTTTATTCCACCACTATTTACAATAGCAAAGACTTGGAACCAACCCAAATGTCCATCAGTGATAGACTGGATAAAGAAAATGTGTCACATATTTACTATGTGGCACATGGAATACTATGCAGCCATAAAAAAGAATGAGTGTATGTCCTTTCCAGGGACAAGGATGACGCTAGAAGCCATCGTTCTTAGCAAACTAAAACAGGAACAGAAAACCAAACACTGCATGTTCTCATTCATAACTGGGAGTTGAACAATGAGAACACATGGACACAGGAGTGGAACATCACACACTGGGGCCTGTTGGGGGGTGCGGTGCAAGGGGAGGGAAAGCATTAGGAAAAATACTTAATGCATGCAGGTCTTTAAACCTAGATAATGGGTTGATAGTTGCAGAAACCACCATGGCACCTGTATACCTATGTAACAAACTTGCATTGTTCTGCCCATGTATTCCAGAACTTAAAGCAAAATTAAAAAGAAAAAAAAAGATGGTCATGTGGGTTTTGTCTTGTATTCTATAAATATTGTGTATTACATTAATTGTTTTTCACACATTATACTTACCTTGCATTCCTTAGATAAATCCCATTTGATAATAGTTTATAATCCTTTTTATATGTTTGAATTTATATTACTGGTATTTTGTCAGATTTCTGTATTTATATTCATAAGAGATAAAATCTACAGGTTTTTTCTTGGCTGGGCGTGGTGGCTCACGCCTTTAATCACAGCACTTTGGGAGGCTGAGGCTGGTGGATCATGAGGTCAGGAGTTCAAGACCATCCTGGCCAATCTGATGAAACCCCGTCTCTACTAAAAATACAAAAATTAGCCAGGCGTGATGACATATACCTGTAATCCCAGCATTTTGGGAGGCCGAGGTGAGCGGATCATGAGGTCAGGAGTTCAAGACCATCCTGGCCAATCTGATGAAACCCCATCTCTACTAAAAATACAAAAATTAGCTGGGTGTGGTGGCACACACCTGTAGTCCCAGCTACTTGGGAGGCTGAGGCAGGAGAATCGCTTGAACCCGGGAGGCAGAGGTTGCAGTGAGCCAAGATCGTGCCACTGCACTCCAGCCTGGCAACAGAGTGAGACTCCATCCCAAAAAAAAAAAAAAATCTTATGATATGATATCTTTGTTTGCTTTTGATATCAGAGTAATACTGGCCTTATAGAATGAGTTGGGAAATGTTCTCTTTCATGTTTTTGAAGAATTTTAAAGAATTGCCATTAATTCTTATTTGTTTGTTTGTTTGTTTATTTATTTATTTATTTATTTATTTTGAGACAGAATCTCACTTTGTCACCCAGGCTGGAGTGCAGTGGTGTGATCATGGCTCACTGCAGCCTTGATCTCTTGGGCTCAAGCATTCCTTCCACCTCAGCCTCCCTAGTAGCTGGGACTACAGGCATGCACTACCACACCTAGCTAATTTTTGTATTTTTTCAGTGGACATGAGGTTTCACCATGTTGCCCAGGTTGGTCTCAAACTCCTGGGATGAAGCAATACACCCATGTTGGCCTCTCAAAGTGCTGAGATTACAGGCGTGAGCCACTATGCCCAGCCTATTAATTCTCCTTTAAATGTTTGCTATAATTCACCAGTGAAGCCATATATGTGTAGGCTTTATTTGTTGAAAGGGTTTTTTTTTAAATTATTAGCTCAATATTTGTATTATAAATATATTTAGAATTTCTATTTTTTTCCTTGAGTCCATTTTGATAGATTATGTATTTCCAATAATTTGTCCATTTCCTTTAGGCTATCTAATTGTTTGGCATACAATTCTTCTCAATATTATGTTATAACCCTCTCTCGTTTCTGTGAGTTTGGCAGTAACATCTCTTTTATTCCTGATTTCAGTAATTTGAGCCTTCTCTCTTTTTTTTCCCTTGGTCGGGCTCTATTGTATTCATCTCAAAGTAATTTTCTAATTTCTCTCTTGATTTCTTTTTGACTGATTATTTAGGAATGTGCTATTTAATTTTCTTTCTTTTTTTTTTTTTGTGAGACGGAGTCTCACTCTGTTGCCCAGGCTGAAGTGCAGTGGCATGATGTCAGCTCACTGCAACCTCCGCCCCCTGGGTGCAAGTGATTCTCTGCCTCAGCCTCCGAGTAGCTGGGATTATAGGTGCCTGCTACTGCACCAAGCTCATTGTTGTATTTTTAGTAGAGACAGGGTTTCACCATCTTGGCCAGTCTGGTCTTGAACTCCTGACCTCCTGATCCATCTGCCTCGGCCTCCCAAAGTGTTGGGATTACAGGCGTGAGCTACTATTCCCAGCCTTCTGTTTTTTTTTTGTTTTTTTTTTTTTGAGATGGAGTCTCACTCTGTTGCCCAGGCTGGAGTGCAGTGGCGTGATCTTGGCTCACTGCAACCTCTGCCTCCCAGGTTCAAGTGATTCTCCCACCTCAGCCTCCTGAGTAGCTGGGATTACAGGTGTGTGCCACCATGCCGGCTAATTTTTGTATTTTTAGTAGAGACGGGGTTTCACCATGTTGGTCAGGCTGGGCTTGAACTCCTGACCTCGTGACCTGCCTGCCTTGGTCTCCCAAAGTGCTGGGATTACAGGCGTGAGCCACCCGCGCCTGGCCTGCTATTTAATTTTCATATAATTGTGAGTTTTTTCAATTTTCTTTCTGTTATTGATGTTTCTTTCCATTATAGACAGAGAACATATTTTGGATTATTTTTCTTTTTTGTGTGTGTGTGAGATGGAGTCTCAGTCCATCACCAGGCCAAAGTGCAGTGGCATGATATTGGCTCACTGCAACCTCCGCCTCCCGGGTTCAAGTGATTCTCCTGCCTCAGCCTCCCGAGTAGCTGGGACTACAGGCATGCACCACCATGCCCAACTAATTTTTGTATTTTTAGTAGAGACAGGGTTTCACCATGTTGGCCAGGATGGTCTCGATCTCTTGACCTCATGATCCGCCCACTTTGGCCTCCCAAAGTGGTAGGATTACAGGCATGAGCCACCGCACCCAGCCTCTTTTCTTTTATACATAGAGATAGGGACTCACTCTGCCCAGCTTGAAGTGCAGTGGCATGATCATAGCTCACTGTAGCCTCAAACTCCTGAGTTTGAGTTGTCCTCCCATTTCAGCCTCACAAGTAGCTAGAATTGCAGGCATGCACCACCGCAAACAACTTGTATTATTTCTCTTTTTCTTTTTTTTTTTTTTTTAAACTGTTTTGTTTTTCTAGAGATGGAATCTTGCTATGTTGCCCAGGCTGGTCTTGAACTCCTGGGCTCAAGTGTTTCTCCCACTTCAGCCTCCTTGGCTTAATAATTTTTTGTATTAGTTTTGTTTTTTTTAAATTATTAAAGTTTGTTTTATGGCCTCACATATGGTATATCCTGGAGAATGTTCCATATGTACTTGACAAGAATGTATACTCTGTTCTCATTGAGTGGAGTGTCTCTTGATGTCTATTAGGTCCAGTTGTCTCATAGTATGTTCAAGTGTTCTATTTCCTTTTTGATGTTTTGCCTAATTGTTCCATTTATTATTGAAAATAAAGTATTGAAGCCTCAACTATTATTGCTGATTTGTCTATTTAAATCTTCCTATCAGTTTTTGCTTGATGTATTTTAGTACTGTGCTGTTAGGTGTATGTATGTTTATAATCATTATATTGTCCTGGTGTATTGATCCTTCTATCATAATAAAATGTCCCTTTTTATTTTTAATAACTTTTTATTTTAAATTTTATTTTTTCTGATACCAGTATAGCCACTCCAGCTTTCTTGTGCTTGCTGTTTGCATGGTATTAGTTTTTCCATCATTTTAATTTTAACCTATTTGTATCTTTGAATAAAAAGTGTTTCTTCTGGGCCAGGCATGGTGGCTTACATCTGTAATCCCAGCACTTTGGGAGGCCAAGATGGGAGGATCACTTGAGGCCAGGAGTTCGAGACCTGTCTGGTCAACATAGCAAGACCCCATCTCTATTAAAAAATAAAGTGTCTCTTCTGTAGATTGCATATAGTTGAATTATGTTTTTTTTTTAACCCAGACTGACAATCTGCCTTTTGATTGGATTGTTTAATTCATTTTTTTTTCTAGAAACAGAGTCTCACTCTGTTGCCCAGGCTGGAGTGGAGTATGGTGCACTATCTTAGCTCATTGTAACCTCAAATTCCTGGGCTCAAGCTATTCTCCCACCTTAGCCTCCCTAAGTGCTAGGATTACAGACACGAGCCACCACACCCAGCATAATTAATTGATACTTAATGGTATTATTAATATATTTGAATTTATATCTGCCATGTCACTTTTTGTTTTCTTTATGTGTGGTGCTCTCTTTGTTTCTCTATTCCTTCTATACCACCTTCTTTTGGATTAAGTGAATCTTTTCTAATGCAGAATTTTAATTTCTTTAATGATTTTTTACAATACATTTTTGAGTTATCTCCTTAGCTATTGATCTAGGATTTACCTTATACATCAGAATCAGCTTCCAATTTATACTAATTTAATTCTGTGGGGAGACAAAAATGTTATTTCTGTATTGCTTTACTTTACTTCCTTCCTTTTTGTTTTGTTATTGTTATACAGGTTACATCTATAAATGTTACAAACCAAACAATATTATTGTTATAATTATTTATATATATGCATACTTTTAAAGAAGCTAAGAAAAGCTAGTATATATTTATAGCTTTTGTTAAATTATTAATTTTCTTTTTTTTTTTTTTTAGAGTCTCACTTTGTCACCCACCTCACTTTGTACAGTGGCGCAATGTGATCTTGGCTCACTGCAACCTCCGCCTCATGGGTTCAACCCATTCTTCTGCCTCAGCCTCCCGAGTAGCTGGGATTACAGGTGCGTGCCACCATGCCTGGCTAATTTTTTTATTTTTATTTTTAGTAGAGGCAGGGTTTCACCATGTTGGCCAGGCTGTTCTCGAACTCTTGACCTCAGATGATCTGCCCACCTTGGCCTCCCAAAGTGCTGGGATTACAGGTGTGAGCCACCACACCCGGCCTTGTTATATTAATCCTATTTATCATTTCTTGTTCTCTGCATCTGTTCCTGTGGATTTAAGGTGCCATCTGGAATTACTTCCATACTCCAATACGGCTTTGTTCCAATCCATCTTCTTTTTGCTGTTATTGGCAGATACATAATATTTCTATATGTTATAGGGTGAACCATGCATTACATACACATTGTTTCATAAAATTGTTTTCTAAATAATTTAAGAAAGGAGAATAAATATGCATTTATATTGCTTTTTATAATTACATAACTATCTTTACCATTGCTCTTTGTTTTTCGTGTGGATTTGAATTACTTTCTGGATTCAGTTGCTTTCAGCTTAAATAACTCTCTTTGGTATTTCTTGTAATGTAGGCCTGCTAGAAACAAATTTTCTCACTTTATCTGGAAAAGTTTATTTTACCTTCAATTTTAAAGTTAGCTTTGCTGAATATATGACTTTTGTTTAATGAATGTTTTCATTGGGCACATCGAGTATGTTATCACACTGCCTTCTGGCCTCCATTGTTTCTGGTGAGAAGTCAGCTTTTAATCTTCCTTTGTAAATTTGTAAGTGATGAGTCATTTTTCTCTTGCTGCTTTCAAGATTTTCTCTTTGTCTTCTAGCATTTTTATTATAATATGTCAGCTTGTGGATCTCTGCATTTATCTTACTTGCAGTTCATTGAGCTTTCTGCGTGTGTTGATTAATGTTTTTCAGTAAATTGGGAAGTTTTTAGCCATTATTTCTTTATTTTTTTCTGCTTCCTTCTCATTCTTTCCTTCTAATAGTCCCCTTACACATCTGTTGGTGCATATAATGTCCCATAATTCTCTGAGGCCCTCTTCATTTTTCTTCATTCCTGTTTTCTCTGCTCTTTAGAGTTAATATGCTCTATTAATCTGTTATCAAGTTTGTTAATTCTTTATTCTCCCAGTTCAAATGGACTCTTGTTCCCTCTAGTGAGTTTTTCATTTCAATTATTGTTCTTTCGAACACCAGAATCTCTATTTCGTTTTTAAAAATATTTCCGCTCTTTTTATTTATATTCTGTTTGATTTGATATTGACATCATACCTTCTTTCATTTCTTTAATAATAGTTTCCTTTAATCCTTCAAATATATTTATCGTGGTTACTTTGAAGACTTTGTCTACTAAATCTGACATCTGGTAATTTTTATAGGCAGTTTCTGTTGCCTGCTCTTTTGGTATTGCTATATAGTGTATAGTTTATACTTTCCTGTTTATTTGCATACCTCATAATTTTTTGTTAGAAACTAGGTTATTTTAGATAATATATTGTACCAACCCTGGGTACCTGTTCTTCCCACTCCAGGTCTTATTATTTTTGTGTGCTTGTTAACTTCATTGTGTGGAACTGCTGATGTTGTTCCTCAGGGGGTACAGCCTTGGGTAGGCACATAATCACCCTGGGATAACACTGATTTTGGCAGGGCTCCCCTTAACTGCCTCTTTCCCTGACCACAGCCAGCTCTTAAATCACGCTAATTACCGGCTGATTGCTCTTTTGTTTTCGACAACACCCTGGGGCATAAATTGCTTCACAGACTGATCCAATCAAATTTGGGGACCTTAGTAGTAATATTTTCTTAGATTAGTGTTTAAGACTTTCTCTGACTCTTGGAGGACTTTTTTGCTGCCCTTTCCCTCTGTTTTCTCTCCAGTAAACTGGTTGGCCTACAGTTTAGCCTATAATTTTAATAAATTTACCAATTTACCACCATTTTCCTTTACCATAACCTTCTTTGTTATTGAGAGCACCCTTAGGCTTGAATTTTTCCACACTCAGTTGCAAATAAAGTCAGTTATTTTAGGGAGAGATTCAGAGCTCTCTCTTCTAAGGCCTACCTTTCCCTTAGGGCAGAATCTCTGAGCCGCAATTCTGGTCCTGGAGACTGGAACAATGGCACAATTCTCTCTGAAATCTCTGCTTGAGAACGTGAGTACTTGGTGGAGGAAGGAGACAATAGCCCTTAATCTCTTTAGCTTGCCTCTCTTAGAATGCATCTACTGCTTCTCAATCCAGGGTCAGGAAGATCGATGCCCCAGTATGCTCAGCAGCACCAATGCCCAAGATTTAGCTTTGTCCTATGGTTAGGGGCTGGGTGGAAAAAAGGAGCCACCACCTCTTGGCCACACTAAACCAGAACTTAGCCTCAGCAACAAGTAATTGGGGGAAGCATGAGAAATGGTTATGTCCTGCTTCTCCTAGGAAGATAGCCCTCTAACTGAGATCTAGGAGGAATAAGGAGTCTTGTATTTTTGGATGCTTCAGTCTAGAGTAGAGGTCCCCTCTTCACTGGGCTGGGAGGCAGGGTTGGAAGAGTGGGTTTTGGTTCATTTACCACAAACTTTCACTGTTCTTAAAAATTTAGTAGCTTTTTCTTGAATAAATGATTTTTCATTTGTTTTATGTCATCAGAAACATTTCCAGAGACTTTAGATGGTTGTTTATATAATTTTCACCAGTTTCACTGTGAGCTGGTTCACAAGGTTCCTCATGCTGTCATGACAGGAGTGGCATGTATCCATTTACATGTAATGTTAGTATTGATGTAGGTGGAATTATATCTATATTAATTTGGTTTTGATATCTCATGTCTTTTTTGTTCTATTCCTTCTTTCCTGCTTTCTTTTGTACTAAGTAAATATATCCTAGTAAAATTTTTGATGATTTTTTTCACATTTTAAAAATTTTCTTAGTGGTTGCTCTATGGTTTGCCATATGCTTTGCCATATGCTTTTTAGCTTATCAGAATATACTTCATTTTTAAAAATTTAATTCAATTTTTTTTAGAGACAAGGTCTTGCTCTTTTTCCCAGAGGTGGAGTGCAGTGGTGCAATCACAGCTCACTGCAACCTCAAAGTCCCTTGCACAAGTGATCTTCCCACCTTGGCCTCCTGAGTAGCTGGACCTACTGGCGTATGCCACCACACCTCACCGTTTTGTTTTTCTTTGCAGAGACAGGGTTCTCACTATGTTGCTTAGGCTGGTCTCAAACTTCTAGCCTCAAGCGATCCCAAAGCACTGGGATTACAGGTATGAGGCACCATGCTCAGCCTTATACTTCATGTTTATATCATCTCTTTTGAGGTATACAAATGCTATGCTTTTATAGCTCTATTCTATCTTGTCTCTTTTTTCCCATTATTATTATTGATATTACATCCATGCAATATGTTAAAATATGTTAATATATTATGATGTATGTAATATATTAAACATAAGAATACATTATTTTAATTATTACTCTCTACAATTTTTTAAAGAAGCTGAGATAATAAAAGGAAGCAACTATTTACTTACAGTTTGTTATATTAATCTTATTAACACTTCTGCTCTTCCATCTCAGTATTTCCTACCATTTTTCTTTTCTTCTGCCTTCCTAGGGAGAACCATTAAGTTTTCACATTTATATTCCATTGCAATGTGATTTTTTTCTTTTTTTAATTTGAGACAGAGTCTCACTCTGTTGCCCAGGCTGGAGTGTAGGGGTGCAATCTTGGCTCACTGCAACCTCCACCTCCTGGGTTGAAGCAATTCTTCATTCTCTTTTTTTTCTTTTTTTGAGACGGAGTCTCGCACTCTCACCCAGGCTGGAGTGCAGTGGTGCCATCTCGGCTCACTGCAAGCTCCGCCTCCCGGGTTCACGCCATTCTCCTGCCTCAGCCTCCTGAGTAGCTGGGACTACAGGCGCCCGCCACCACACCCGGCTAATTTTTTGTATTTTTAGTCGAGATGGGGTTTCATTGTGTTAGCCAGGATGGTCTCGATCTCCTGACCTTGTGATCCGCCCACCTCGGCCTCCCAAAGTGCTGGGATTACAGGCATGAGCCACCGCGCCCAGCATGCCTCAGCCTCCCGAGTAGCTGGGATTACAGGAGTGCACTACCATATCCGGCTAATTTTTGTATTTTTTTTTTTTTTTTGAGACAGAGTCTGGCTCTGTTGCCCAGGCTGGAGTGCAGTGGCGTGATCTCGGCTCACTGCAAGCTCCGCCTCCCGGGTTCACACCATTCTCCTGCCTCAGCCTCTTGAGTAGCTGGGACTACAGGCGCCTGCCACCACACCTGGCTAATTTTTTTGTATTTTTAGTAGAGACGGGGTTTCATCGTGTTAGCCAGGATGTTCTTGATCTCCTGACCTCGTGATCCGCCCACCTCGGCCTCCCAAAGTGCTGGGATTATAGGCGTGAGCCACCGCGCTCGGCCCTAATTTTTGTATTTTTAGTAGAGATGAGGTTTTGCTATGTTGACCAGGCTGGTTGTGAACTCCTGGCCTCAAGTGATCTGCTCGCCTTGGCCTCCCAAAGTGCTGGGATTACATGCATGAGCCACTGAACTCGGCTTAAAATATGCTTTTTAAAGACCAAAGTAAAATAAAAATGTGTTGGTGGATTGAATTGTGTCCTCCCAAAAGATGCCTATGTCCTAACCCCAGTACTCGTGAATATGATCTTACTTAGAAATAGGGTCTTTGTGGATGTAATTAAGTTAGGTCTGGAGATGAGATCATCCCGGCTTAAGGGTAAGCCTGAAATCCAATGGCTGGTGTTCTTATAAGAAAAAGGAGAGGAAGATTTGACATGTCATATGAAAGAAGGCCATATGAAGGTAGAAGCGGACATTAGAATTATGCTCTCACAAACCAAGGAATGCCAGGAGCCACCAGAAGCTGGAAGAAGCAAAGGATTCTCCCCTAGAGCATGGCTTTGGCAAACACCTTGATTTTGGACTTCCGGCCTCTAGAACTGTGAGAGAACAAATTTCTGTTGTTTTAAGCCACCCAGTTTATAATAACTTGTTATGGCAGCCCTAGGAAACTAGTATACCTACCAAGTAAACATTCCAGATTTATTTTCTATGTAGATCAATTTTTGCTTCAGTTTATAAACATTTTCCTCCCTGTCCATTTAAGACTTTGGCCACAGGGTTAAGAGTGGTGATTCTAATTGTTACAAAACACTTCAGAACAGTAGTCCTCATTTATTAGTATTGATCTTGAACAACAAATAAACACATTCGCGGGAACACATACATTTCAGTAACTTTCCTATTCCCTATCTAGGCATTACAATCAAGAAAGTAGCAGGGAAGTTGTGCCAGTTCATCAATTTGTTGCTTATCATCTCCAAATTCACCATTATTGACTGCTCTGTGAAAATGAATCTGATCCATTTAAGTATTTTTCCTTTCGTCAGCTGGCAATGAAGCTTTTCCAGTAGAGGAAACTGGAAAGATGTTCCAGAGAGAAAAGGTTTTGCTCCCTGCTTCTGGCCGGCTTACTGGGTAGGGTGTTCCTGCAGCTTGTGCAGCTCTCTCCAGTGGCTGGCTTCTGTGTTGCAGTTTCAATGGCACCAGGCTGCTTCCCCTGGCACCCTCCCTCTTGTGGTTTTTGTAGTAAAGCTCCTTTGCTGAAACATTTCCCTATGAACATCCTTCTCAGGCACTCTAGCAGGCCAATTCCAGAGGGTGGGTTTCCAGCAAGTTCTAGAATGCAGAGTTCCACTAATTTCCAGAGGTTGGAGTTTCAGCAAGTTCTGCCTGTAAGGCAATACAGAATATTTCCTGCCATAGAGTGAGTCTCCACTGGCTGTGTTCTCTCCAGGAAGGTCTGGATCTCAGCTAAGGGCAGAGAGTAAGGGTGGAGGGTGCTTTATCTCAGTTCCAGGGGTAGTGGCTATCATATCTACTATTATATACCTGCTACATCTACAGTATTTAGAGTTCTCTTCTTGCTAGCTAAGCCCTCATTATTCCAATTTCCTGTTATCATTAATAATTATTTATCCTAAACTTCCTTTATTCAAATGATCATGGGCTTTTTCCCTCCTGATTGAACTGTGATACAGAGGTGATCATGGAATAACTGCCACATAAATTTTGAAAGAGTACACAAATATATTTTCACACGAATTTTATAACAATTCCTTGAAGTAGACATGGCAAATACTATCTATTATTCACATTTTACAGGTGAGGAATAAGGTTCACAGGCTGTGAGTGGACCAAAGTCATAGTCATTTTTGTCATTTGTAAAATGAGGATAACAATTGAACCTATCTCCTAGGGTCATCGTAAAGATTAAATGAGGTAAGCATGTAGAAGTGCTGAGGACATGATAATGGCTTGTTAAGTGTTAACTGTTATATACAGGTCAAACGTCCCTAATCTAAAAATCCAAAGTGCTCCAAAGTCCCAAATT